>NC_044064.1:13098638-13128638 GCF_902167405.1 Gadus morhua
ACATCTTTGATTTTATTCTCTTTCAATGAAACCCATTTAAACATGTGTTCAGCCTGATGCCATGGCCTCCAGTGGGTAGAAGAGTTTGACGAACGTAAAAGCTGGAGGATGTATTAACTGAGCTGTTGCCGAATTTCTTCTTAAAGAATGACCAACTTAGACACACAATCTGACCAACTTCACAACGAGAACAAAAGACATCACTTGACCACATGTTTTTATTGTTCTTCCCACTGACATTACTAACGTGTGACTTGCCTGACAGGTGACTTGCAAAACACGACGAGCAAATTTGAACAGCATGGAATAGATGGATTTCAAACTAAATTCAAGTGTTAAATGTTTTCTAATATACATAATTCAACAATAGAATATGTTTTAATATCCCCATTACAGTATTTTAGATATGTTTTAACCTCCCCATTACCAGAGTTGTGTTTTTAAATCCCAATTACAATAATTGCAACTTTGACACAGATGCAAATTTGAATTTTCTACAAAGGAGAAATAATCGTTATTAATCATGACTTGGCCCAGACTTTTGAGCTAATGGCATTTTCATTCAAAATCAATATCATTTTGGGTATAAATCCGCTGTCCCTCCCGCCCTCTGTGAGCGTCCTCGTTTATGATTGGACGTTGAGGATGACCTCCTTCCTTATAAGGCTCATATCGTGTGGTTGTGATTAGCTGGCACGAGCCATTTGAAAAGCATTCCTTCCCTGTGCCGTTGTGGCATCACTAGTGGGCGTATCCACCCAGATATACAGTATGAGGGATAGATGAGCAACGTTCGCTACGGTCCACTGGGTAGGCTGGTAGACTGATCTATCCAGCCTACATCTAGGTGGACACGCTCACTTGTGATGTCACTATGGCACAGGGAAGGAATGATTTTCAAACGCCTTGTACCAGCTAATCAGGGTTAGGGTTGTCCATTACTTTTTTAGTTAATATAATTTGTGTTTGAAATTGTAAATAATTATACTTGAAGAAAATGCTTTTGTTTTGAGAATTCTCAAAATACCACACCTGGTGGCATGACATGAGCCCTCTAATGGAGTGTTAACGGGGCTGTACTGATCCCCCTCCCCCCCCTTCAGCACGTGGAGAGAGACTTCCTGGAGCGCTTCAAGGCGCGACCCCAGCTGGAGGGTCTCATGGCGCAGGTGAACCAGCGGGACTGACCGTCCTGAGGAACATCCTCCGTCGCCCCGGCAACACCCGAAAAACAACACACCCCGCCTCAGCAAAATGAACTCTCAATATTCCCCTCGTTCCTCTACCCTCCTGCTCCCCATGTTGTTGTTGTGCGCCCCTGTGGGTATGTATTGATGGTCACTAGTTGTGATTGTTGAATAAATTGTACTGACTCCCGAAACAATGGTTCCCTCGAGTCGTCGGTGGTGTTTGCGTTCTCCCCTCATCACACTGCTTTTACGTGGTTGCGTTCCCTTACAGTTTGAACGGCTATTGGGCGGTTTAGCGTTTAGAACCAAGGTGGCCGCCGCGTGTATGAGGCCGGTCAGCACAGATTGGTTAAATTCCCCTTTCCTGTTTGGAACACCTTGTGACCGGCTTCTAGAGGGTCTTCATAGCTTACCCTGGGATCGTCTCTGGGCACAGCTAGCAAAGCTCTGATGGAGGGCCTTCCTTGAACGAGTGCAGTGTACAAACACAGGTTCTCTGGGACTCAGACTTGCAGACAGCACCCCCTGAAAAGGGCCAAGCCCCCCCTTCCCCCCAAAACTCATTTTTAAATTGTAATATTCATCAATTGGCTCAGGTTATAGGAGTTGGTGAATCTCGTGGCCCATACACCGCATGATCCACACACACACGCACACCACACACACACACACACACACACACACACACACACACACACACACACACACACACACACACACACACACACACAAATCAAATCCCTCACAACCACAACTGCCTCAGTGCTGCTTCCACCGACACTCCAAGGATCTTTTGTGGCACTTGGCGACCACGGCTGTGATCGCCATAATAATATAGCTATATGAAGTCATCGTACTGACTTATATGTAACAAAGTTAATCATAATTCCAATTGACGATGAACGTTGCTGCTTGTTGTTGAACTTGATTGGTTTGTTCGTATTATATTATAGTGTGTAGTATTATTTGTTATTGTTTGTTGCGACAAAATGTATTTGGCACCTGCTATAAACAATCTAGTCCCTGTAGCTCCTGCACTCATAATTCTTTGGCGCCGCTACTGGTACAATGCAGACATTGGAGTTTCAAACCCAGAGCCATCTGCTCAAATCGAACTACTCATCTATTCAGAAAGAACATATTTTTTTTCCGACTCCTATTTACAGTATAGCCGTGTGCCAGTGTCACATGCAGATCCAAATATAAACTTTTCATGCGTAAATTCAATGAGATAAGGATTTAATGTTTAAAATGATTATTTTGAGAAAAAAGCAGTACATAACATAATTCATTAGAAATTTGCCAGACTTGAAAACAAACCAACATTCAAGCATTAATCTAAAAAAAGTTATACATTTTTTGTCTAACTCCTATTTGTAGCCGTATGCCAGTGTGGCATGCACATCAAAATATAAGCTAAACTATCTTCACACGTAAATTCAATGAGAATAAGATGTAATGTTTAAAATGATTATTTCGAGAAAAAAGCACTACATGACATAATTCATAAGAAAATGTATTATTTGCTAGACTTGAAAACAAAACGTTCAAGCAATAATCCAAAAAAAGTTATATTTTTTGTCTAACTGCTATTTGTAGCGGTGTGCCATTATTGCATGCAGATCAAAACATAAACGATCTTCACACGTAAATTCAATGAGAATAAGATGTAATGTTTAAAACGATTATTTAGAGAAAAAATCGATGCATAGCATAATTCATAATTAAAGAAAAATAATTATTTGCTGAACTTCAAAACCAAAAAGCCACAACATTCAAGTAATAATCTAAAATAATGTTGGTGCCGTACAGTTGGTTCAGGTCTCTGCGGTCAGCCGCCATGTTTGGCTTATCATAAGAGAACACCTGCATGGGCGATAAGAACAATACTTACAAGAAATATCCAGTTAAAACATTCTGTATTTTCTGAACAACAGAAAAGCTACCTCAAGGTCAACATGCATCTTAATATGTAAAAATGTTAACCAAAAATTCAAACCTTTCTTCGGTTATTGCCTCCTCTTATTCGGGAACTGAATGTTGTAGGCTGTAGGGCCTCTGATGGTGAATCCAAGTTCAAAGGTCACTGTTCCAGACCTCCAGAGGGCCAGCTGTTGGGCCGGATCCACATCCAGCTCTATTTCTTCATCCCCCACGGTGGTGTACAGTTTGTGGAAACGGACCTCTCCATCAACTCTTTCCTTGACTCCGTCAATTTTTTCAAGATAAAGGAGGGGTAGAAGCTTCCTGGACCTGAAATAATTCTCTTGAGTTTCGTGGAAGGAGGCCTTGAGGTCTTCGACCATCATTTTTAACTTCAACCTTGGTTTTTGTTTGTCATTCGGCCAGTTCTTATGAAGCTTTTTGAGATCTTCTTCTCTGATTCCTGTTCCAAGTCCCTCCTTCAAGTCCCCATCACGAATGTAATCTTTATAGCATTGTCTGGCCTCCCTCAAAACATATTCTGGATCTTTGTCACCAAAGCTCTTTTCTGAGTAACTCAGTAACATGTTAATGAATCTTGCTCTTTTTTCTTTCTTATCAGAGATAGGGGATATCAGTTCATTATATTCTTTTCTTTTTTTTCTTTTGGTCGCTTTCTCTAGGTCTTCCTTCCGTTCAAAAAGATTGTTTGCAACTTTCAAGTAAGACGATATTGGCCTGACGTTGAAAATAGTCGACTCGTTTTCTGCAAGATTCTCTGCATGTTCAAATGCTTCGAAGGCGTTCTTTGCAAGATAAAAGATTGTAGTTAAGGTGTTTGGGTTTAACTCATTTTTGAGTTCTCTGTTCAGTTGATGTTTGTAGACTTGTCCCAATGTGTCAGCAATAAAGGAGTTGTAAGGAGCGATTTCTTTTGCTTTCCCTGCCCATTGCAATGCTTTCGAGTAGTCAGTCATCTCTAGGTAATAGAAACGAGAAAGCGTCTGGGGGTAGCTCCCTATCAGAGGAAATATTTTGAATGCCTCCATTAAAACCTCTAAACACATTTTTTTCCCGGTCTCAGCATTCCCAGTCTTAATGTCTAAAATCAATCTGGAGAAAAACAGATAATTTCCAGAATCATCTTCTTGTCGTGTGATGAGCAGCTTTTTAATGAACTCAGATAGAAACAGGACATGGTCCTCAGTGCATAGGCTTTTCAGCAAGGTAAATGCCGTGACCTTTCTGCCCACGCCTGCTTCATGGAAGACCTGAGTGCCGTGCTCTGCTATCATTGGATGAGCCATGCGGAGGACCTCAGCACTGCCATTGAGATTGAAGCTGACCGTCAGGTGAAGGAAAGGTCTCATTGTCTCTTCAAATTTATCACAGCAACTTTTTAGAAAGATGGAGCCCGGGACATAGCTGTTCAACAGGCACAGGCAAGCAATAGGCTGGGGACCACGATTTGAGACTAGAGGCCTGCAAGCATCCCATGCCCGTTTTACATAGTCTTGGGAGAAGTCGCTTTTCATAATGTTGAAGCCATGGAATGTGGGAAAAATATCAGGATACCTGCGTTTAAGGCACTCTTTTTTGGCATCAAATTTCTTTTTCTCATCACCAGTGAGGTGGTCGACAAGGTTGACATCATCAGAGCGTTCAGCGTTGATGTGGGCAATCCTCACACAGTTAAGTATGACAAAGACGGGTTTATCTGAATTGATATTCCTTTTAGACAATTCTGCCACAAAACTCTCTCGGAGAGTGCTCATGTTTCCATCCTGCACCAACAGAAGCACAGTCTTACGGTTGTTTGATTCGTCAGCAGCGTAGAGATCAATCACAGCGGTCGCGATCAGCGAGCTTTCTAAGCTGGGGTCGACTAGAACAGCACACTTGAATGATTTTCTCACGTCCCAGAGAAGCTGCTTGGCCAATGTGGTGCCACCACTCCCTGGCTTGTGGTTTAAATGTACTCCAGATTTGTTGTTCGAGATCTGCTGAAGAAGTCTATCATACCCAACCCGTTTAATGAGAAGGTCTTCATCTTTGTTTTTTTCAGCAAGGTCGAAATTCAACCAAAGGGGCGGAGCCCCGTGGTAAAAATTGACTTCTGTTTGTCGTGCAATATCTGGGTCTATGATTTCTCCTTTAAAGGCATCTTCATCGAGAACGTCCAGGATGGCAATCTTTGTTGTCACTTCGTTCCTAGTAAGGGAACAGGAAGGATTAAACGCGATTACTCGCGATTAATCGTGAGTTATCTATGGCATTAATGTGATTAATGGCGATTAAATATTTTAATTGCATGACTGCACTAATATATATATACATATATATATATATATATATATGTATATATATATATATATATATATATATATGTGTATATATATATATATGTATATATATATATATGTGTATATATATATATATATATGTATATGTGTATATATATATGTGTATATATATATATGTATATATATATGTATATATGTATATGTGTATATATATATATATATGCGTGTGTCCAATGCGCACTCTAAGCTTAAAATGCAACTCAAAATTGTGCAAAAAAAAAATCTGTATCTGTGTCTAATTATGCATACATTTCTGAGTAAGAAACCGAGTGGATAAAAAATATGTTTTTTACACACTCGTAGTTGATAGGGGGTTGAACTCCCAATGTGCCCAAAAAAACCGTAATGGAGCAAAAGTGTAAAATGTTAAGTGATGAATTACATAATTAGGCTAGATAATTACTTTTACTAACTACTTTAAAAATTTGTTGAAATTGATATTATACATTTAGTTAGGCAACAGAAGAAAACATGTCTAATTTTTCCTTACCTCTAGCCTTCTGCCATGCTGAAATCCGTCCAATTGGATGGTTGTGAAGAAGGTGCACCTGGGACTGAAGTACACCCGCAACACAGTGTGTTGCGGGTGCTGGACTGGATGCCTGGACTCTCCTCATGGATAACCGGCCGGAACCCCATCACCATTGTTTTTTATATGTTGTGCATGTATTTACCTGTGTGTCAATTGTGGCGCCCATTGCACTCCTGACCATCCCTGGAAGAAGGGATCCCCTACACTGCGTTTCTTCTCAAGATTTCTTCCTTGCTGATTCAAGGGAGTTTTTTCTTGCCCGTGTGGGGGCATGGGTAAAGGGGGGTTTCACAAATATTTGGCCTGTTAAGCCCTTTGAGACTGTAATGGTGATTAAGGGCTATACAAATAAAATTGAATTGAATATATAAGTCCAGTTGACGCCCGCTGAAACTGACAGGAACGCAGGATCAGTCATTTCGAAACCTATCCTAGCCTTTTGACCTTTATTTGGATATTGGTGAACCCATTGGCATTTTAACCCTCAGGGTTAAACACTTCCTGCATATTTCATGATCGAGTGGTTGAACGAATTAAGTTTCATTTTCCCCTCAACCAAACAGACAAGCTGTCATGGAAACTTTAATTCCTGGGTTGGCGATTGGCTCATAAACATGCACTCACATTCTTTGGAACAGGTTTCCTGACAGGTATTGTTCTACTTCACTGATCCTTGTCCAACCCTTTAAGTGTGGCTTGACTCATCAATAAAATAGATATTCCATATGCACACCACCACTGGAGAGACTGCCCAACGATTGGACTTGGATTGAACTCGAAACTTACTGGCTCACTTTTCCTCATTTCTTTGTGAATGTAAATAAGGCACTTAGGACAGTAGGACAGTAGCAAGGTGTCAAATGAACCCAGAAAACGTAACAAGAACGATGAAGCTTCGTCTTTCCTGCAGATTTTCAGCCCATTGTCAACATGTCTAGGTTGTAAACGTTTGTGATTAAATCTTTTTAAGCCGATAGCAAGGAAGGAGTACATGTTTTATCTAACGTTACAAACATACTGAAGATTTGTAATAGGCATGCAACTTTTGGCCTACAAGATAACCCTATACATAGGAATTATTAAACAAAGCTCAAAACTACAATTGGTTTCAAGGATCTATCGTGATACTGTGGAGTCATCTGCCATGAACCAGAAACATAACCGCATGAAAATATGCTACAGAAACAAGTCAAGTATATTAGAATAATATAGTAATAGTCATTTTAATCTGTTTAACTACCCCTGTTCAATGTGCAAGTAAAATTAAGTATTTCCAATATGTATACATCGTATTAAATTCAAAGACGACGGACAACACAATCAGTTAGCAAATATATTTTAATATATAATATAATATTTATATTCAGATTAGCACAATGACAAAACAGCATTTCAGTTCAGTCTCATTTAAACCTTGATAGGTAAGCCACACCAGAAGAACTTTGTTTAACAATGTACATCATAATAACACGTTTGAAAGGTGTAAAATGCATCTTTGATTTTATTCTCTTTCAATGAAACAGATTTAAACATGTATTCAGCCTGTTGCCATGGCCTCCAGTGGGTTAATGTAGAAGAGTTCGTCGAACGTAAAAGCTGGAGGATGCATTAACTGAGCTGTTGCCGAATTTCTTCTTAAAGAATGACCAACTTAGACACACAATCTGACCAACTTCACAACGAAAACAAAAGACATCACTTGACCACATGTTTTTATTGTTCTTCCCACCGACATTACTAACGTGTGACTTGCCTGACAGGTGACTTGCAAAACATGACGAGCAAATTTGAACAGCATGGAATTGATGGATTTCAAACTAAATTCAAGTGTTAAATGTTTTCTAATATCCACAATTCAACAATAGAATATGTTTTAATATCCCCATTACAGTATTTTAAATATGTTTTAACCTCCCCATTACCAGAGTTGAAATGTGTTTTTAAATCCCCATTACAATAATTGCCACTTTGACACAGATACAATTTGAATTTTCTACAAAGGAGAAATAATCGTTATTAATCATGTTTGCTTGACTTTGCTTGACTGAGTTAATGGCATTTTCATTCGAAATCAATATCATTTTGGGTATAAAATACTTTTTACTGGTTGACTTAAAACAGTTTAAGTTCCCCTTGTAATCTATCCAACAGAATGTACCAGCTGTCCTCTTGGAGTCCACTCAAACACACACATTAACCAACCAATCAAAGCGATCCATCTATCCATCAAGCAACTTATCTATGCCACTGGGAATCAATTTATCAATCTTCTATACACCACTGTACTACCAATGATCCTAGTCTTCGGTCAGTTGTCAACATTACCTCTACGGTCTACTGCTTGGAAAAGAAGATGACCTAAACAGGAGGCTTTAAACAATGGCAGACCTGGCAAGGACCGGCAATAAAAGAGATTGTTCAATGTCTCGCCATTAAAGCAGAGATTACAACGTTTCTTATTAGAGCAGTGGTGAATTCAAAACAAAATGGCCCCTTTTTGAAGGACAAATGTCATCGTCATTTCATCCAAAATTTACATTGAACACTAAATCTTCTCTTCCATCACACTCCCTACTTATAGTGGTTATAGTGGTTAAGGCCAGCATCAAGTTGCACAATGTTAGCCTCATTCATGATCCTCACAAGATCCCAACACAACACAACTCTATTCACGCTACCTCTACTATTTTACAGCATTCTGTGCAAGACCTGCCGCGTTTGATCATGTATTTATCACATCCACCCCCACCTCCTTAAACTGTAAGCAAATCACTGAAAATCAAACTTCAGGGACCAGTCATACATACTATCAGAATTGACATCACCTGCCATTGACTTAGCCACACAAAAAACATAATTTTCTTCTTTCTCCTATTGTTATCTCCTGAGCCTTCTTGAAATCTTGTAACATAATTCTTTAATATTTAATATTTAAAATCCTCTTAGAACCAAAAACTCAAAAGCTCAACTGGCGTTTGCTAGCCACATTTAGATCTAGTTTGCGAGCCACGTTTAGAAGTTGTGAATCTCATGTGTTTTTAACCTGTTTTTCTCTGATATCTATATCCTACTAGTTTTAGGATCATAACCATTTCTTTCAAATACTGTATAGGAACTGGTGTCTAGAAAAAACGAAAAATCCATGCTTCCAAATCCACTAGCTGTTCGTTACTACAATCAGCTAATGTTGCCCAGCGTCACTTTGTGCCCCATACGCCTCAACACTGAGCGAACACCTGTTGAACACTCACATGATGCAAGAGGAACCCGCTGGATCACAATAGAGATCACGGCAAAGCATAATGATACGACTAAACCATGATAACATTATATTAGCGCTGTAGCCTGACTGCTCTGAATTCAAAAGGTTTAACAATGGCGGTCTAATTGTAGATAAGCAAACATATTTTAATTCCCGTTAATTAATTGTTTTCCGATTAGTACGCCATCAGGATACCTAAAAAACAACATAGAGGCATTAAATAAATTAATCAATTACAAAACACATTGATATATATATATTCACAAACCATTTGTACAATCTAGTCCGAAGGAACAGCATAGCTGTTATGCTTTAGGGAGTATGATATTGGTGGATGGGATTTGCTTAGAATCGTTGGTAACTATTGTCATGCTGTGTATAGTTTGAACAATTATCTATAGCTCGTAGTTATTGTTGTTATTATGTACTCAGTCAGGATGCACTTGGTACATTGAAATCCAAATGTTGACATTGTTTGCAGCTGATATGTTGATACATTATGTGTAATGGCTGCAGAACAAGACTTTAACAATGGAGAACAAGTTTGGGTAGGGCTCCCATACGCTCAAGTGGACGTTTGGATGTAGGCTCTATGTTTTCAGCCTTGATACACACTAATGCACAAGCCTGTGTCTGAAAAACATCAACAAATATAATTGGATGTCAAAGTTTTTGGTTGCGATGTTTCCATGCATGCTTTTCGCTGTCGTACTACAAGCCCTGGCTCTGTGAACATATATGCATTGCACGACACCTACAACCAATGAAACGGCCCCAATTTTATGACATCACAAGTGGGAGTGTTTGCCCAGGAGTATGAAGGGCAGATCAACCTACCAGCCTTCTTGATACAGTCCACTGAATGGGGCTCTACGGAGATTTGTCACATACATTTGAAATCACAAGTTGCTATTCAAAAAGCATTTTAAACATTGTGTAAAATGGAATATAACGACAAATTGAATCCCAAGACCAAACATCTATGCTCATGCTATGAAATAAAAACGCCTTGGTGTTATATATCCATGGTAACTCACTGTTCAACAGCAACTGTGGAATTCTTTCTGATAATAATGTCCTTGTTTACCAATGCCTGTTTGCTACAGGTCATAGCAGTGAATACAAATACTGCTTCTAGTTCGAGTCCATGTCGAGTGGTGTCACAGATTGCAGTTGGAGAGTTTTTTATTCAGCAGACGCAGTATAGTTGGGCAGTACTCTGTCTGCCCTTGATAGGCATATTCTGTACTAATAATTCATCCGATTTCTGGAGTATGTACATGAAATGTCATAAATACATGCCCTTAACATAATCAGAAACAGTTGACTGTAAAATTATACTTGTAACGATGTTTAGAAAAGAAATAGCTAGCTATTTTGTCGCTGCCAAGAAATTGAAAATTTAATGAATTGTGATAGGCCTACTTAATTGAATTTAAAAGCGTCTTAAATGTCTTTGAATTTGAAGACATTTTAGATGGGAGGATTAGTTTGGTATGTTTTTGCCCTTGAATGACTGGATGCACATCTCTTGTGACGTTCTCCATTTATAAAACACAGGAGAAAATAGTTATAGCGGACAGACGACTGGTTTCCCCCCCTTTGCTTTACAAGTTAAAAAATCCCATTTAGTGGGTAACGTTTTAACGTAAGCAGAGCAAAAGGCTTCATATATAACATCAACTTAAATGCATAGAAATACAAATCAATCCAATAGTACAACACACTATATGGCAAGCAATACAGAATACAACATCCCCGATCACAGCTACTGGGAAGCTTCAAAATAAAAGTCTTGGTCATTGGCACTGGGAACAGGTGAAGGTGTAACTGTTGCAAACATACTGAAGGGAAAATGGGCTCTTTTGAGGGGAGGTGCAATCTACCTTGACCTAACCAGACATTATGCGTTTTTTGTTTGTTTTTCGTATTAAAGTCGCAATGATGTGTACATTTCAGCTAGCTCGTAGCTTACCATAACTGGGATATATCTTTAGTCAGAGCGGACCGATAGTGTCTTCAATAATGCTAACCCACCTACTAACTGGGAGGGGCATCATCTAACATAACATTGTGATTTTCAATCCAAACTCAAACATGGGACTTTAACACTGAAATAGAGCCACAGTACATCTCTGAGAAACACCCAAGTACAACACCGAAGTCCTTCGTTGTCGTTCCAGACTTCCAGTATCGATAAACGTACTACTGTCCAAAAAGGTGAGTGGATTATTGTTGTTATCATTTTTATTTCCTTTCAAGGAATGCACGCCATGTGTCTGTCAAAGGCAAAACAGGACTACATTGGACGCAATCTTTCTCACAGTTCAGACATATTCTTTGTTTGAAAAAATAAACAAACAAACTACGCCGCAGATAAGTTATGTCACGACGTCTGCTAAGGCTTGACCGCGGGGAGTATAGATGCACAGTGATTCAAACAGCAGTTATAGTTTAACTTCAACAGTCTTTGTTAGCTATTTGGTTGGTGTCCAGACATCCCATAATGCACCAGGATGGCCAAGTCGGTGGTTTGTAAGCCGCTCGTTCACGCGGTAAAGTTTGAATACAATAATTGAGGGTTATTAAGTAGCCTCCTTCATGATGCACATCCCTCTCTCTCCCGTGCGGTGGGAGGTTACGGATTGGATGTTTATTTTCTGTGCAACCAATGACGTGACAAGCAGCATTTAGCTGTGCACGTGTAATGCACACATAATGCAGATATCATTAAAAATGTATTTTTCAAAATATAATTTTCCTATCATAACCCATGGTCCAGGGTACACATCCAACTTTATATGGAGCACACATGTATTTCACATTGTTTTTTACATCTTCACATATTTTTTGTAAAGATAATTTTTTATCTATCTATTAGAGGTATAATTTTAGTTTAAGTTTTGAATTATTATTCCAATTTACTATTCCCAGTCAGACTATCATTGTCCAGCGAAGCCTGTAGGGACTTGAATAAGGTAATTTCAATATATTGGATAATAAAATAGTTGTCTGTGTTGGAACATTTTAAATCTATTAGTTTGTGTCATGTTTGGCGTTTTGGTCAGCCAGGTTTTTTTTCAGCTTTCTTGTCCTGAAACCTTTTCTCTGTGATGCCTAGTGGAAACCCATCTGGTGTTTCAAAATTAAAACAAATGATGTGTTGGTGTGAAACGATGGATGTGAGATGATTTCTCCATCTCAAGCACAAGACTTCTCAATCGATGGAGTGAACAAAGGCTCAAGGCAAATATTGGTTTTAAAAATAGATATATTTTAGAAAAACGTTTTTAAATATGATGTCTCATATGGACTTTTGGACTTATTTTGTACGACATCTGAAGAGGCCGAGTACTTTTCCAAACAGCTGCAACCATGTTTTATTATTTTAGGAGAATTATGGTCAGTATGATAAATCAAGAAAGAAACACCCTCGAGACAGCTTCTCATATAACTAAGCATGCTTGGAAGCCGATGGCTATAATTGTCTTTGTCCACTAAAAGGGCTATAGTACTTTTACAATGTACCGGCAGACATTTAAAACTGTTGAGCCAAGCAAACAATAATTACTTTTTCTTATAAATGTATCGGCCTTATTATAGATGGATCTACCTTATTGTAAATGTACATGGCTTTATTGTAAATGTATTGGGTGTGTCTTGGTACATTTCAAGATGCCTAAGCTTGAAGGTTGTCTTTTGTTTCATTGTTTCCTTGTTCAGAACGACATATTTTTTATGACTAATGCATGAATTGCATTCTTTTACTTATTTTACAACACCCTGACTCTTAAAGTACGTCAACATAAAATAACTGCTTTGATTCATGAATGGATTGTTTAGCCTCTGCCTACGGGCTGACATCACTGTAATGTCTTTTGAAGCCTTTTCTGTTATTGTTTTAATAAGACTGAGTCCTCCAGTTGGATAGCTGAACAACTACCAACTGAATCTCTGATATCTCTGCACACGCACACACACACACACACACACACACACACGCACACGCACACGCCATTAACACAATAGCTATGGAATAAAGTTATGGGAACGAAACCATTGGGTGAAGGAAGAGGACGACACACTTCTCTCTCTTCCCTTTGTCCTGTCCACCTGTCCTTCCGTCCTTCTTTCCTTCTCTTTCGACGGAACGTCTTTTCTCGACAACTCTACTGTGGGTCGGGCAAGAGGACGATGAGGTTGATTAGGTGCGCGTTGCAGCATTCTGATTGGTTGTTGGGTGCTAAGGAGACTTGTGTGGCTGTATATGTGCCGGGGAGAAGAGGAGGGGCGTGGCTGTGAGATCGGGAGGGGGTGGGGCTAAGATATCATCAGAATTTATTGGTTGATTGGTTAGTTGATTAGACAGGACAGGGATGGAGGTCAAGGTGCAAAGGTCGCAGTCGCGTCGTGACCTCATGCTTTTTTAGGTGGGGGGGCCAACTTGATGATCTCGTCTTCAGAGGGCTGGCGGATGATGTCTGAAAAAGAGGTTGAGACACACGGAAAATAGTGTTCACTATTGCAGTTGAGACCAGTTCACCTGAACCGGTCTCAACTGGAAATAACCTGAGCGGCAGAACCACAACAAACATGATATGGCTGAGCATCAAATGAAAGGGGCTAAGAACAGGTTGATTATGTGTAGATTAAGTCGGCATTGCTTCGATCTTTCAAAAAAAGAAAAGAAAAATCACTAGGCCTACTAGGCAGAAACTTGGACATGAAAGCAGACGACGACACTCTGGCTCAAGAAGAGTTAACGGGACCGGTTGGCATAAACAACGACAAATCTAGGCCTGGTGTGGTCCGAATGCAATGCTAATCGCTTCGGAAGTTGAGTACTAAATTTCAAATCCAAGCGCACACACATACTAAACTTAGACTGATGACGTGAAACGGCCAGAGCCATGCACTTTCTTTTTCACAGATTCTTCTTTCTCCTTGTATTCAGATTTACATTTCAACCCCTTTTCCTTTTTCCCTATTTTCTATTGCCCAGGTTTAAATAGTCTATTGCCCAGCTCACAATAGTTTAAAATAAATATTTTTTATTTAAAAAATTTCACTGCAGAGTACTCCTTGCAATTCCCCAAAGTACCCCTAGGGGTACTTTGGGGATCGAGAACCATTGATCTTAATCGAGAACCATTGATCTCATGAGTAGCTCTCCGTGTCCGGAAGACAACCGCCGTAACGTAACAGAAAACACTGCTTATCTTCCCATCATGCACCTGCTGGTTCCAAGCACCGGGACGTGCAGTCTCAGAAGTTAAGTAAACTCATTAAGTTAACGTTGTCCCAACAACATCGTCGGGCCCCTTTGTGACTGACGAATCAGAGGAGAGCTACGCTGCCCCCTGCTGTACGTGGGGTGCGGTGCGCGGGCTCTACCTTTGTACTTCTTGGCGGAGGGGATGCGCGTGAGCTTGGTGTCGATCTCGTCGTCCTCGGAGATCTTGAGCACGGTGGTGCGGTACTCGATGACGCGCGTCAGCAGGTCGGGCCGCCGCGAGATCTCGAAGATGTGCTCGATGTACGACAGGTTGTCTGCAGGGGATCAGACGGGGCGGAGGGGGCGCTCTGCTTAGCCGAGCCTCATCGTCATCGTCTTCATCATCATCATCATCATCATCATCATCATCATCATCATCATCATCATCATCATGTCAGCAGTGGAGTGTAGTGAGGGTATAGAGTGCAGCCCGACCTTTAAGGTGTTGTGTCTATGGGTCTCTCTCTCTCTCTCTCTCTCTCTCTCTCTCTCTCTCTCTCTCTCTCGCTCTCTCTCTCTCTCTCTCTCTCTCTCTCTCTCTCTCTCTCTCTCTCTCTCTCTCTCTCTCTCTCTCTCTCTCTCTCTCTCTCTCTCTCTCTGTTATCTCTTTGGGTCTCTCTCTCTCTCTCTCTCTCTCTCTCTCTCTCTCTCTCTCTCTCTCTCTCTCTCTCTCTCTCTCTCTCTCTCTGTTATCTCTTTGGGTCTCTCTCTCTCTCTCTCTCTCTCTCTCTCTCTCTCTCTCTCTCTCTCTCTCTCTCTCTCTCTCTCTCTCTCTCTCTCTCTCTCTCTCTCTCTCTCTCTCTCTCTCTCAGGTGTATGTGGCTCACCCTGGGCCAGCTTGCTGCGCTCCTCCAGGTAGGTGAACCAGTCGCGGGAGCAGGCGATGTGGTCGCTCTCCCCCTCCGGGATGTCCTCCTTGCAGGCGGACTTGAGCTGCCGCAGGTCCTCGCTGGTGATGTTCTCCGACAGGTCGCTGAGCAGGGAGCCGTACTCAGCCATGGTCTGGTGGGGGGGGGGGGGGGGGGGGGGGGGGTAGAGTATATTAGGTAGATGTATAGAGACAGAGATGGACGCGGATGGGTCGAACCAAAGTTATTGTAGGAATTAGAAAAAGGAGAATCCTGATGAATCTTTTCCAAATGGTTTTTCCCGGTATATATGAGATCGAGACATTCAAAGGCCTTTCTTTCATTCCAGAGATGGAAGCATATGTCCTCTCCGTCTCTCTTGCGTCCGTGTGTGTGTGTGTGTGTGTGTGTGTGTGTGTGTGTGTGTGTGTGTGTGTGTGTGTGTGTGTGTGTGTGTGTGTGTGTGTGTGTGTGTGCGCAACGTCATTGTGGTTGTTACCCTGATTGGCCACCAGAGGGCACCCCCGGCTATGCCATAGCTTGTGCCGTAGAGAAAGTTCTTGAGAGGTGAGCACTAACACATCGCAGGTCAGATTAGTGGGACAAATATAAACGCCTTTAATGTCAGCGATGGATTCGAAATCAGTGTTCTGTCTGTACTGTTCTTTCATCCAGACAGACAAACTGATTATTCTATTTTTCTGCTTAATATCTGTCTGGATTTCTATGGGTGTGTTTGTATGCTGTTCTCTGTTGGTATGTCAAGTCTGTGTGTGTGAGTCTGTCTGTGTGTCCCCTCTCTGTGTTCAGCACCACAATAGACTGCTGCTGTATCTGTGGACTTTCACAGTAAAAGACCCGACAGAACACAATGGATACGAGTGGCAACACCCCGCCTCTCTCTCTCTCCTTCTCCCGATCCATCTCTTTGTCTCTCGCCCCAAATTTTAAGTAACTTAACGTGGTACAATACGTCTACCGGACCCCGGTCAGTCATTCAGCCAATCAGATACAAAGAACAACGCATATTATCGAACCAAATCAACAAACGTATCGCCATGGGAACTTATTCAAATTTCTTAATCTCCGTCTCTCTCACTCTCTCTCTGGGCGAGCGGTGTTGTTGCACATAGAGAATCTACTGTGCAGCGCATTCACACATACATCAACACAAACACCTCTTTGTCCCGAGCTGTCTAATGTTTGCACGTGCGTGCGTGTACGTGTGTGTGTGTGTGTGTGTGTGTGTGTGTGTGTGTGTGTGTGTGTGTGTGTGTGTGTGTGTGTGTGTGTGTGTGTGTGTGTTAAACAAAGAGATCAAGAAAGAGAGAGAGAGATGTATGGCTGAGGGATAGATTAATTGAGAGAGAGAGTTTGTGTGTGTGTGTGTGTGTGTGTGTGTGTGTGTCCGAGGGTGTTAGCTAAATGCAACAGGTTGCATACTTTAATTGGACGACAAACATTTTCTGCGACATTACTGCAGCATACTTCTGCAAGTCTGTCTGTGTGTTTGTCTGTGTGAGTGTGCGCTGGTGTGCGCTTTTGTGTGCATTTCTGTGTAGAAGTGTCTGTTCTCTTTGTGTGTGCCAGAGTTTTTGTTTCCGTATCAGTATGCACTGTGAGCCACAGTGTGTGTCTGTGTGTGTGTGTCTGTGTGTGTGTCTGTGTCTGTGTGTGTGTGTGACAAGCCGTGGTGGGATAGGCAGACAGGCCCCCCCTGTGACTAAATCCCCCCGCTCCCGCACACACACACACACACACACACACACACACACACACACACACACACACACACACACACACACACACACACACACACACATACACAGGTTTTTCTCTGTCTAGTGAGGGTGATGGAAGGAGTATGTTAGCAGTATAAATATACAGGCTAAGAAGAGTGCTTTCAGGCCACTCTTCTCCAGCCCCTCTCTGATCACCACTCCATGAGCTGTGTGTGTGTGTGTGTGTGTGTGTGTGTGTGTGTGTGTGTGTGTGTGTGTGTGTGTGTGTGTGTGTGTGTGTGTGTGTGTGTGTGTGTGTGTGTGTGTGTGAGAGTGTTTCTGTGAGCTTGTGTGTTGGAACACCAATTTTTGTTTTTCTCCTATATGTGCACGTGTTTGTGCGTTAGAGAACAGACACACACACATACATACACACTCACACACAGAGGCACCTCTTCCACTGAAAGTCTGTGTACCCTACACGCCAATGTCGTTGCCATGGAAACCCAGCGTGGCTTTGTCTTAGCATGTGAGACTGTTGCCTGGCAACAGCCGAACTTCCATTTGTAAAATGTGTGATTTACACTTTTTTTCTATGCCTCTACGCACACGCACACACACACACACACACACACACACACACACACACACACACACACACACACACACACACACACACACACACACACAGTATTTTACTTTGCACACCATTAGACGAAAGAGCCTTTTGATCCATAACAGGGGATGTAGTAAAGGTGTGAACGGGCCAAACGACAGCATCACATAGTATGGTTACATGATGCCAGGCATCAAGCAGACCAAAGGGTTCCGGGTTCGATCCCCGATGTCAGCACCCCTAAACTGGTTACATCCTGGAGCCAGATGCCCCCCGACCCCTACCTACACCTCACTGAGGGGTCACTGAGGTCACTTGAGGTGGCTTTAAATACAACTAGTAGATATGAATAAAGTTAATATGAGGTTTGGAAGATAATTTGTGCCAGTAAGTACTCAGATGATAAAGTTAAACCCAGGTGTCACAGAACCACAAAAGCACATATAACAATAAGCATGCAAGTGGAATATCCACTGTTTGTGTTATCATTGGCATTCATATTCATTCTTTTCATATAGATATATATATATATGAATAGAATAAATATGTATGCTAGCTCAATATCACACATATGCATTTAGAAGGAGCCCTCAGACACTGACAATCTGTTTACCCACATGCTTGAACGCAAACACAAAGACACACGCACGCACTCATGAGGGTGAGTGCACCAGCGCGGGCGTGCGACCTCGCATCCAAACACTGACCGACTGTGCAAGGGGTCGCTATGGCAACCGCTGAAACGGCAGCGCAGCCATCTTTTGTTCTTTGAGAAGGAGAAAAGGAAACTCTCCCCTCGGTTTCTTTTGCTCTTTCTCTTCCCCCTCTCTGGATCGTGCTCTACCTCGCTCTCACTTCCCGTGGGTCACTCCAATTCTCTCACTCTTTCTCTCTCACACTCTCTCCATTTCGTTCCTCTCCTTTTCTCCCATTTATCTCTAAGTAACTCTTTCTCTCTCTCACTCTCTCCAGTTCTTTCCTCTCCTTTTCTCCCCTCTATCTCCCTCTTTCCCTCCCTCCCTTGTCTCCATTCAGCAGAGGGTTCAACCCTCTGGTTCCTTCCTGAGTCTAAAGCAGGGTTGTCCGGGCCTGCGGATACATCTCTCTGTTCTCTCTCTCTCTCTCTCTCTCTCTAGCCTCCCCTCCTCTCCTCCTCGCTCCTCGTCCTCATGGGTATCTCCCACGCTGCACTTCTTCTCCTCGCCCCACTCCTCCTCCTCCTCCCCCTTCCCCTCCTCCTCCTCCTCCTCCTCCTCCTCCTCCTCCTCCTCCTCCTCCGACGCACAATGCTCTATTTAACAACTTTTATAAGACGGCAAAGACAAGGATCCCAAAGGCACCGCCATCTTCTCCTAACTCCGTGCACCATCAAGCCACTATCTTACCCATCAGCCTCTCAGCAGACGCTTTTATCCAAAGCGACTTACGGAGAGTTCAGCAGACGGGGGGGTCAGGGGTCAGGGGTCATTTCGCTCAAGGAAGCAGACAGGAAAGGCTACAGATATTTGGAGATTGAACCCAAAACCTCACTGCACTATGCTGCCCCCCTTTCATGTTTATGACATGATGTATGTATATATATATATATGTGCCCTCGAACTGGCTACTTGATAAGTTGAACTTAATGAGCACACATGAAGATCTTTAGCGGGAGAGAGGGTTGGGCGTGATAGAGGTGGGGGCGAGGGGAAAGAACAAAAGAGGGTGACATAGACATATTGTTGGTTCTATTTTCTATACTTGGCCGCTGTTGTTCTCTCTTTCTCTCTATTGTTCTCTCTCCTCTCTCTCTCTCTCTCTCTCTCTCTCTCTCTCTCTCTCTCTCTCTCTCTCTCTCTCTCTCTCTCTCTCTCTCTCTCTCTCTCTCTCTCTCTCTCTCTCTCTCTCTCTCTCTCTCTCTCTCCCTCTCTCCCTCCCTGTTTCTCTACCTCCCCCCTCTCCCTCCTACTCCTCCATGCTGTGGGGAGAGAGAGTGGAGGAGTATAATATGGAATCGACAAAGCATCCAAACCACATGCTGCCTTCCAGAGGCTTCCAGAGCCTCCCGCCGCCGCCCTGTTGGCCGAAGAAGGCGGTGGACTCACCAGAAAGGAGAAGAATAATGAGACTCAGAATCGAGTCTAATTTGAGGAACAAAGTTCAGAATGCATCTTTTCTTTTCGCAGCGCACGGGGGCGGCCGCACGCCCACCTATGTTTAAATATATCCCATCTCCCGATCGATTGGCGCTGCTACAGCAGAGAGTGACCGCAAGTGTACCGGACGGTTTAGGGCTGGTCGCCATGACTACCCTCGTTCCCGTTGGTCCGGAGGTCCCTTCGATGTGCGGTCCTAACCGTTGGCCTCCTCAAAGCGAGATGAACCCCTTAACCCCGGTATCGGGATCCACCGCGGGGCTCTCAGAGGGAACGTGCCCACAGAAGGACCATAGGGTATTAGATGTTGGCTCGCAGCGCGCGTCTGTGGTCCGTGAGCGCGTACCGTCCGTACCGAACCAGGGAATCGAAAAGCCTCCAAACACACCCAGCGCTGGGGGAAGCACGTTTTAGCAAAGCGCACAAAATGTCACGACACACGGAGCCATGAAACCAATCCGTTTCTGGTTTCAGAATTACTGCACATTCGCGCAACAACGGGCAGCGGTGTGAACAGCTCACAAGTAGCAAGCACAAGAACAAGTAGGCCTACTCGAAGGGTTAATGATATGTTATTTTTTGAAAGATTTATTTTTTGCATTTTTTTTATTATAGAGTGAGATATAGAGCACGATACGGGAGATAGAGGGGAGGACATGCAGCAAAGGACCACGGGCTGGATTCAAACCAGGGTCACTGCGATCAGGACTGAGCGTATATGCTATATGCTCTACACAGAGAGCCACCAGGGCCCAATGGTTTAAATGTATTTCTGCCATTGGCCTTCGTTGGTCTCTATGCCGACACAGAAGCCTAGATGCTTGCATTTAGGATTGGGCGTCCTGACATGTAGAAACAGTTTGGACGAGGTGCGTGTCATCTATAGCGGCGGCCATGTTTGGCTAGGCTGTTAATGGTCGGAGAACCAGGGTAGAAAATAGAGTGTAGGGTTATATTTAACCTATATATTTGTACGTGCAGCTGGGTGTCGATATCGTCATCGTCGATAACCTATAATAGCCTACTATCATGGGATGCTGCCGACTCTCATCTCATCGTGCAGTGATAAATAAAGAGGTCCAACCTTTCACCTCCTGTGGGCTTCCATTCTCCAGACAACAAACACCTGGGATGAAGGGTTAGGATATGGGAAATGTGGGGCCTAGCAATCTACCGTTGCTAGGTCACAGAGCCGTTGCTAGGTCACAGAGCCGTTGCTAGGTCACAGCGCTGTTCTAGTGGCTGACATAGCAGGCCAATGTCAATTCAGGGATTTTCGCCCTTCCAAGTTTGTGTAAGACACCGCTGACCAACACTATGACGTCTGGGATTGTCCCCACAAGAAGAAGGTGGACGATTGACCAATCCGGCGCGGGGTTTCAGTTCAGTTTTCGGCGATGCGTCGACTCACAGGAATCCAAGTCGTGATCATGTGAGTGAGAGCGTTTCACAACACTTGGTCCCCTGGTGAGTCAGCGGCAGGCGGACCGTACAGATTGAGGGTAGGTCAGTCGCTCTCCATTCAGACACAGAACAGGGTTCAGGAACGCTGTGTTTGGAAGGGGCCGCTCTGTGGCTCTCCAAGCGACCAAATGGACTCCGTAATGGAGGGGGAATGAATTATTCATTGTTCGTTCTGGAAAAAAACGTTGATTTAATAACCGTTATAACGTTATGTGCCGTTTTAGATGGGTTAATCCTGAGTGGTTACATTTATATTGAAAGGGGGACTGAGAGGCAGATAGAGAGGCGTGCACGGAGACACGCACAGGAGCAAGGGGGGGGGGGACAGACAGACAGACGGACGGACTGGTGGAACAGAGACGTAGACAGATAGACAGACAGACAGACAGATGACGAGGCGCACTGAGAGACAGACAGACAGTCACAGACAGACAAGGGGGACAGACAGACAGACGGACAGGAGGAATAGAGACGTAGACAGACAGTCAGACGGCTAGACGGACGGACAGATGACAAGGCGGACAAGGGACGGACAGACAGAGTCACAGACAGGGAGTTAGACGGGCAATAGACGGACAGAGAACCTTTTTGTTTTCTCCACCATGGCTGTCATCATCCCTCTCTTCAGAGAGAGAGAGAGAGAGAGAGAGAGAGAGAGAGAGAGAGAGAGAGAGAGAGAGAGAGACTGGGATGAGTGAGAGGGAGGAGGACATGTTGTACGGAGGAGGAGAAGAAGCTGGGCTTTATCCCTGTGGTGGTTAAAAGAGAGTGATGGACGGAGGGAGAGTAACAGAGCGAGAGACACGGGGATGGACTGTTGGGATGGATATAGAATAGATGGAGATAGTGAGGGAGGAGAGTCGTGAGCAGAAGGAGGAGAAGACAGGAGGGGGATGAGAGAGAGGAGGAGAACGAGGAAGGAGAGAGATGGAGGATGAGGGGAGGAGAGTGAGCGGGAAAGATGAGGGGGATAGGAAGAGAGAGAGAGAGAGAGGGAGGGAGGGGTAGTGAGGGATGAGAGAGAGGAGAACGTGAGAGAGAGAGAGAGAGAGAGAGAGAGAGAGAGAGAGAGAGAGAGAGAGATAATCCGGAGAGCTGGCGCGTAGCGTCGGGGAATATAGGCCACTGGCCCAGATTCTCCCTGGGTTTAAAAATAGAGCTGGCGTCTCACTCCTTCGTCGCCCGACTCTGCACACATACACATCTCCTGTAGCCCGACGACCGTCTCCTCAAAACACAGCCATCACCGTTAGAGCTCTGCTCACAAGGCCACAGGCTCAACTGTTGTACCTTCCATAGCCCACGAGGTGAACCGAAACCAAAAAAAAAGAACGAATGGGCCCATTATGGGGCGTTGGATTGTGATTTTTTTTTTTTTTGTGACATCACAAGCGGGTTCATCTCTGCCATGCAATCAACGGCTTGCAATCAAGGAACTGTGCGTGCGTGTGTTCGTGTGTGTGTGTTCGTGTGTTCTTTAAAAAGATTACATTTATCGACTTATACTCTGATGCAACACAGCTGAACAACTGGCCTACTGTACATTACACATATGGGTACAGCGAATTTGTGTGATGATGCGTGGGTGTATTTGCTTTCTAGCTACACAACAACAGCTGTCTTTCTGTCCTTCTGGCTCTCTCTCTCCTTCGCTCTCTCTCTCATCCATACACATACCTTGAGAGAGCGAGAGAGCGAGAAAGAGAGATAGAATGTGTGAGTGAGAAGGAGGAAGAGAGAGCGAGGTCATGGGAATGTAAAGTCTGCGTGTGTCAGTGGATTTGGGGGGGGGGGACCATACCATAATATATTATTGGTTCACCTGTTGTACTTCAAACCTCAGTACTTTGAATATGAACCCATACTTTTATCTTTTTGAGCACTAGCACTACTTTATACCACATTGATCATTACTGATCAACTATCTACGAGCCTGCACATGTGCCCTTGTGGGTTTGAGAGAGAGAGAGAGAGAGAGAGAGAGAGAGAGAGAGAGAGAGAGAGAGAGAGAGAGAGGAAATGGTTTGAGGAAGGGGGATTGGGTCAAACAGCTGTGCCATAAGAAAAAATAACAGGCAGTCAGGATTAGTCTTGGGAAAGGGACGGAGCCTATGGCCAGCTGGAGATGAACCCTCAAAGGTAATTGGTCAATGCATGGCCACATGCCAACACACACACACACACACACACACACACACACACACACACACACACACACACACACACACACACACACACACACACACACACACACACACACACACACACACACACACACACATATATACATATATCATGTCACAACTAACCTCAAACCGGGACGAACTCCAAAGCCCCCCCAACTCATCTCCCATCTCTCAGGACCTCAGCAGAGCAGCGGTCAGCTAGCCTCGACTAGCATCATCAGCGGCTCGCGTCCACTATTGGGCTTTATCCCGCCCTTTTTCCTCGCCTGAATCAGCCGACGCATTGTGCGAAATACTAGAAGATCCTACTTAATCCTAGACGGGGTACACTGGACATAGCTGGGTCACCGTTTGTTCTAGCATGTAGCATTGACCTGTGAGCAAAACAACATACAACAGCAGTGACGTTCATTTCGACATCTATCATGCCCCAATTTGAAAATCTTGGTCATGCATCCAATGGATTTCGTTCCACTGGAATCGATTGGATGCTCGCCCTCTGCCATGCGAACACGGAAGGCGCTCTGGATAAAAGCATTGCTTCAGTGAATGAGTAGAAATAGTAATCCGACAGCTTGCTGTACCATCCAGACCCTGGCATACGTAGTGCCTTGCTGCTGCCAGTGTCCTCATATGAGGGCTCACAGCAAAGCTTTTGGCTCGTAGCACCCATCGCTTATTTGCTTGTTTGCGTATTGCACTGCAAGTCTGATAAGGTAGTCCGTTATGTAAACCAGTTCCCCCCGGATAGGATCTATTTAACAATGTCCCTGTGGTTGATATTTGGTGCTTTGAGCTAAAGGGTACTGGACAGGGTTTGGTCAGCTGACCCTCAGCCGTTTGGTGTCACAGTCTGGGTGTCACAACGCTGCGGACTTCAGATTGAAGATACGGATGCAAATAGCTCTCATGTCGTTGTTTGAAGTTGTTGTATCACACACCTGTTATCTGTACCGCTAATTAGCATATATACCCTTCCCGCTAACACGCTAGGCGAATGTCATGTGCAAGATGCAGACGAGATAGCTTCAATCTATTAGCATTGGCTTCTCACGGCTTGAGATTGGGACATATGTGTCACACTTAATCACACAAACAAGTGATAGGAACTGTAATTTTGATTTCAAATTCACTGCCATTTCCTTTGCCAATTATGTAAGTAGGCCTAGTCTAGCCAAGTGGAAATTAATCGAGCCTCACGCCCTAGAAACCAAATCATCATATGTTAGCATTAGGGTCAGTTATTGATTTTTTCCTCCAGAATACCTTTCACATATTGATCTACAGTGACTTCGAAACGCTGAAATCAAACTAAATTCTATCTCTCTATCTAATGATTCCCCTCTGCACCGTACATCTGGGTGGACATTTCCACTGGCAAAATTTAAAATCTAGCAGCACACGTGAGCTTTGCATGCCCACACGATGCAAGCTCTATCTTGCTCTTTGAGAATACTTACATTTATTGTTGAGTTTTGAGTCTTGAATGCACAAGTATATAGGATGGTCTTTTGAAAAAGATGATTTTCTAGATTGGCTGTTCAAATGGTCGAGACGTATTGAAAGAGAGGAAGGAAGGGCAAAAAAAAGGAATGAGTGCAAGATGGAGAGAAGAAAGAAAATATATGGGTCGTCACGGCGACGAGATGGAACCCCAGCTCGCTGAAATCAGGGAGATGCGTTTGTGTTTTCAGAAGCTCATTAGAGATTTAGACTTCATCAGTTAAAAATATCCTTCAGCCTCTGGGACAGAGGGAGGGACGGAGAGAGAGAGAGAGAGGGGGAGCGCGGATGTTTGTAGCGGGGAAAAAAGGATTAGGCAAAAAGGAGAGTGAGATAAGAAAGGTACGGAACAAAATGGTAAGATTGTGTGCGCTTCTGTCTAGCGTGTTCTCTTTTGATGGGGCATGTGTCATGTTGTGTGTGTTGCATTGCCTAGCTGTCTGTCTAGCTGTCCTCAGACTCCCCTTAAATGAACACAATGTTGTAAAAGTAGGTGCAAATCTCTCTGAACTGTTAGGAATCATTTTAAATATTGGAATACAATCTTTAACTTTTAATCCCTTACTGTACCAACAGCGATATAACGTCAGGGATGATGTCGGTTAACTGGAAATTAGACATCTCCAAATAAAACTGTATAGACAACTGCTGATGAGAAACAGGATTTCTGTGTGGACAGGTTTCCTTTAAGGCTTGGTTGTGACCAACACACCTGGGAGAGGTGGGAGCTGAATGTCATGTTATTTGGCCGACCGTGCGGCGCTACAAAATGTCTGCCGAGTCGTTTTCCTCCTTTGTCTTGCTCCAACCACTCGCACACACATCATCAGCGTCACTCAGTCAGCCATTAGACCCATGTGACACATGCAGAGAGACTTAATTGGCCGTCATTTTCGCAAATAGAAGTTAATTAAGCTCTATTCAAAAGATAACATCTGTATTTGGGGGGAAATCACCAGGTATTGGAGGCGTACTGGGAGTGGTTAACGTTTGAGCTTACGTTCTCTCTGGTGGTTGGCAGTGATTTGCCTAAAGCACTACTACTTAAAGGGACAAAGACCCATTCAGTTGAATCAGTCTTATTCAGCTATAACAGTACTTCATTGCAAAGCAGCATCGTTTCCAATATACCACCAGGTTGAGTTCCTGCCTGCAAACAGATAGATAGATAGATTTATACTTAATTGATCCCCAGGGGGATTTCAAAATCACAGTAGCTTGAACACGTCACACACAACACACACACACAACCTAAACAAGATGATAAAAAAAAAAATATGCCCTATACCCTGAGATATGCTCAGGGTGCTCCTGGAGAATGTGTGTCGCACATGCGTGTGTGTGAAAATAGCATGATTCCAAAGCGTTGTTGTAATGAAGATAAAGATGATGAAGAAGAGGAGGAGGGAGTCATGGCTGGGGCCAAAAAGGAGAGGATGTGATTGGCTGTCCAGTAATCAGACCAATCAGCTTGAAGCCAGGCCCTGTCGTGCATGATCAGCTGATAGCCTGTCTGGTGTGTGCATGTATGTGTGTGTGCGTCTGTTTGTCTGTGTGTGTGTTTGTGTGTGTGTGTGTGTGTGTGTGTATGTATGTGCGTGCATACAAGTCGTGACTAAATGAAAGAGAGACCTAGAGACAAATAGAAAGAGAGATTGAAGAAAGAGGACACAGAAATTGAGTGGGAGGGAAAGAGGGATGACACACATTCATAAGACACAAACACACACACACACACACACACACACACACACACACACACACACACACACACACACACACACACACACACACACACACACACACACACACACACACACACACACACACACACACAAACACACACACTCAACGCACACAACTAATACACAAGGACAAGCTCTAACTTCAACAGCAGAAGCATTGGCTAAGGACATCCCAGCTCTGGCTGAGTTATCTTTCTAATAAGCCGACCCTCTCACAAACACAATCACTCGATCCATATCGGTGACTAATTTCTAAGGTGCTTGATCAGTGAAATAAACGTGATACCGACAGGCAAGGGGAACTAGTTCCAACCGCCCGTAACGAGTTTCCAAGCTGTCCATTCATCCAGGACAGCAGCACTTGGGAGTTCAAAGACGCTGTTATTTTGCCGTTTAAATGGCAAGGGGGAGGAAGGGGTCAAGATGAGCCATTATCCCTTAAGTGAAGTCCTTTCCAAACGACGAGGATTGACCAGATTTGGAGTGGTTTGTTGTGGTTTGAGGGATACAACAGTTTATGGAGATGAGTACTGCTGCAGTGGTTGGGGCCACCTGGGTGAATGAGGAAGTCTCTACAGCAGGGGGTCCATACAATAACCCCCGTCACTCTTATTCTACTGCATTGTTCCGTTCCCATAACAAAGTTTCGGCAATCGCACGACCGGAGCGATCCGACATTTATCGCAATCGCACGTAAACTGTAGTCAGCCGATGACGTTCCTGCTTCTGTCTCTACCTTCTATCAAACGGCATCTCTGATTTGTCCCTGGTGGGAAAAATGGTGGAAAAAGCAAAACAACTACACAAAAAACGAAAAAACAACCGAAGATGGAGAAAGTATTTAGCACATCGGATATAAACTCTTCATAGATCACAGCTTCAACAGCAAAACACACCCACACCCACACCCACACACACACACACACACACACACACACACATACACACACACACACACACACACACACACACACACACACACACACACACACACATACACACACACACACACACACACACACACACACACACACACACACACACACACACACACACACACACACACACACACAGACACACACACACACACACCCACCCAAACAAACACACAACAATGAATAAAGGCTGTTTGGTTGACCGGGCGGTTCGGTCCTGATGCAAGTCGTTGCCATAGCAACCCTTGGTTCTGTTAGTGTGCGGCACGCAGCCATTAGAGGCTGGACGGGGTCCAGAGGGAGTGGAGAGAGAGAGAGAGAGAGAGAGAGAGAGAGAGAGAGAGAGAGAGAGAGAGAGAGAGAGAGAGAGAGAGAGAGAGAGAGAGAGAGAGAGAGAGAGAGAGAGAGAGAGAGAGAGAGAGAGAGAGAGAGAGAGAGAGAGAGAGAGAGGTGTAGAAAAAGAGAATGAGGAGGTAGGATATAAACCAGCCCGGCATACTGCAGTGCACACATACAGCAAGATACATAGAGACACACACATCACAGACCAACACATGCACGCACAGTACAGAGAGACGCACACACTGAGACACAGCCAGAGACATACACATTCAAAGACAGGCACATACACACACTGTCCGACATAAAGAGGGACATTTCTATATATAATATAATATATTTCTTATTTTAATATACATATACAGATAAGTGTATGTGTTTAGTGATGATTACACATTCTGTGAATCATCGTTAGTGTAGATTTGGTTTATATTGTTTGTGGAAACTTCCTGCCGGAAGGCACTTTTAGTTTGAAATAAAAAAATGCACTGAAAGGATTTGTTAAGAGAGGACGACCGGAAACATTCACACACACATAAACACATAAACCCATAAACACACACACAGACACACACGCGCACACAAAAGCATGTGACCAGCACAGCAGAAAACACAGGCCAAAGACCTTGCTAGTGTTCAGGTAGGCGTTGACCTAAACGTTGCATAGCTATATGACCTACGTTGTTATTCATCACGACTCAAACCCACAAGGTTACTTTCCCCCACACTATGCTAGCCTCGCGTTCAATTGAAACCACGACAGAGGGCCGGAAACACTCTTAGACTCGGCAGAGGAAGATGTTGGAAGCGTTTTGCTGATAATACCGAAGGATGGCAGTATTCGTTGGTCCTGCTATCCTGCTTGTATTTTAATAATAATAATAATAAATGAAATTTATATAGCGCTTAATATGGTACTCTAAGACGTTTTTTGAGTATTTTGAGTATTTAGTATTTTGAGTATTGAGTATTTTGAGTATTGTAAGGGCATATGGCATATTGTTGATGAGTTCTTCTCTTGTCCCTGAATTAATATTTAATATCAAGTCAATCGTCACGTTTGGCCTGTACATTCAGCTGTTTTGAACCCCTGCCGGCTCCGAAGCCAATCAACCCTCATAAACATCCCTTTGTGACACGTAGAAGTGTTCACCCAGGTGCATGATGGTCCGGGTGGTGGTATAGGGAGCTTCCTGTGGGCCCTGCAGAGGAAGTCAACAGACCTCATGCACGTGCACACACGTGCAACAGTGCCTTCCTTACACCCACACACACAAGCACACACACACACACACACACACACACACACACACACACACACACACACACACACACACACACACACACACACACACACACACACACACACACACACACACACACACACACACACACACACACATCTGCCTGAATATTACTTAGCAAACCTTATGCTGATGAGTTAAGCACACCAGCACGGCACAGAGCTACTATGGAGCATGGTAGATTACATTGTTGCTTTCTGGTTAACAACATGAACCAAATTATGCAGGACTTGTTGTTTGACATGGTTAAAATGCATCATAAATGTAAATACAATTGTATATTTTTCTATAACCAAACTATATTCCAATACATAGTTCTGATTGCAGGGTTTCCAGATGCTTTGGTCCAAGTTTTTCAGAACACTGTGGTCTGAGTATTCCAGAAAAAGTGTTTTGGTTATTACTCTACAAGACGTTGCTTGTTGTGAGTATCCAAGACGATCAGTTGTGGGTGTAATGTAATTCTTTGGGTTGTGGGGTTGTAGAAGACCAGCTTGTGAGTACTCCAGAGCACTGGGACGTCTCCACCGCCTGCCTCGCTCTCAGATCCCCATGGACCTTGACCGGTGGCCGCTCCTCCTGTCGGACCTCCCTGAGTCACCGCAGGTGTGGGTGGAGGGAGGGGGGGGGGGGGGGGGGGGGGGGGGGGGGGAGGGCGT
>NC_044064.1:13141138-13278229 GCF_902167405.1 Gadus morhua
CACACACATACACTCACACACAAACACCAGATTATGAGGGTACTTTCAGCGTGTGTGTGGGTGGGTTAGTGGGGGGGGGTGTTGAGGAAAGTTGGTGCCAACATACGAACCGTGGGAGGAGACAGAGAGGAACGGCACAGCAGGTGTGTGTGCGAGGGTGGGTGCCTGTGTGTGTGTGTGTGTGTGTGTGTGTGTGTGTGTGTGTGTGTGTGTGCATTGGTTTTTTTTTGTGTGTGTGTTTGTGCGAGTGTGGGTGCCTGTGTGTGTGTGTGTGTGTGTGTGTTTGTGAGTGTTGGTGCCTGCGTTTGTGTGTGCGTGGGTGTCTGTGTGTGTTTGTGTCTATGTGTATGTGTGTGTGGGGGGTGCCTTGAATGTGTGTGTGTATGTGTGTGTCTGTGTGGGTGCCTTGAATGTGTGTGTGTATGTGAGAGCGTTGGTGTCTGTGTGTGTGTGTCTTTGTGATTGTGTGTTACTGTGTGCGTCAGTGAAACAATTAACCCTATTTGTTCCTGTTTGGTCGTGCCTCACTGTGTTTAAGGTCCAAAGAGAGGGAGACGGATGGAGAGAAAAGCAGGGACAGGTTTAGCGATACTGTGTGACCAGTCATCCACCAAGATCCTCACCCGAAACACAGACTGCACACACGGCTCACAGATAAACAGATTGTCCTAATGTCCTAACAGGTTGGACTAGCAGATGATGGCACGGCTCAGACGGTCTCCTCGCCTTGAATATCACCAAACAACAACAACAACATCCACGCCTTTCACGGTCTATGGCGGGACCTGTTCTGTAGCGCCTCTTCAAGGTCCTAGAGGGTGACATGTTGTGACCCCCTCCTCCTTTTTGTGTTGTCATGGTTCCCGTCCCCCCCCTCCTCACTGGGTTGTTGCCGTCAAAGCCGTCTACCATTAGGCAAGGCAAGGCAACTTTATGTACAAAGCACTTTTCATACACGAGACGTACATAAAGTGCTTCACGTAGAAACATCGTCATAAAATATAATTAAATAATATAATAAAATAGATAAGTACAAGTAAACAAAGGCAAAGATGCAGTGTAGAAAATGCAATGTATTTAAGATTTATAAAAAAGCTTAAGCCGACATACTATAAAATGAAACGTAAGAGAAAACGTGCGTCATCTTAAACAGGCAGTGTTGAAGATCGATACGGATCTCTCCAGTCTCTCCAGAAAATAAGGCAATGATGCACAACCATTTAAAAATATGAGTGGGTTTCTAACGATGCCAAGCTTAATGGAAATGGCTGAAGTTTACCTTTAATGAAGTGCCTCATTCTGTCAATACAACCGTGTCCGTTTCTAATCATATGTATGTAAACAAAGAGATTCTTCTTTAACTCATTAATTCAGAGCTCCGGGCTTGAATAGCGTTGTTCTTTGTGGATTGTGTGTTTGTGAGCGCGCACGTCTGTGTCTTTCTGTGTGTGTGTGTGTGGGGGTATGTACCCGAGTGAGTCAGCAGAAAAAAATATATTTTTAAATAAAACAAAGATGATTAATTACTTATTCATCACAATCCAGGCTGCTATAAATAACTCCCTATAACATAAATTATTCTTTATCAAAAAAATGTACTTATTTTTACATCCATGTACCATAGAGGTCCCCAGCACCATTCCTTGAAGCTACAACTCTGTCCGTCTCCTTTCTCTCCCACACTTTCATCCCTCCACTCCCTCCAACCCTCAGCCTTCTTTCCCATCCCTCTCACCATGCTCTTTCTCTCTCTCGCTCTCTCCATCCCTCCCTCTCTCTCTCAGTGGCCTCCTCTCCCCCACTGCCTCCCCCACCGCCAGCTCCTGTCCTCCCCATGCCTGCGTGTGACATCTCATTAGCACTCCAACACAGAGGTGTCACATTCTCACCCTAACGTTGGCGATGGGGGAGGAGGAGGAGGAGGAGGAGGAGGAGGAGGAGGAGGAGGAGGAGGGGGGGGAGAAGGGGGAGACAGGGGAGGAGGAAGAAGAGGAGGAGGATGCGGAGGGGAAAATAGTACAGGAAGGGGAGAATGAGAGGAGACCAGGAGGCGAAGGAGGATGAAGAGGAAGAGGTGAGGAGGGCAAGGAGAAGGAGAGGGAAAGAGAAAGAGAGGAGGGGAAGGAAGAGAAGAAGAGTTGGAAGGAGGGGAGAGGAGGACAGGAGGAGGGGGCGAATGAGAAGAGAGGAGGAGGAGTGGAGGAGAGGTGAGGAAGAGGAGGAGAGGATAGAAGGAGGAAGCGGAAGAGAATGAGGGGGGGACCCATAGCAAAGTAAAATTCATCTCCTAGTCATTAATGAGCACTGTTTTGACCAAAGACATTTTGGGTCTTTGGAGAATTCTCATTTGTCTCCATTGTCACTCCTGAGGAATACACAAGCTTCAGCTTCACAGGGCTCACTCTCTGAGTACATCTTTTTTTGAGGTGTTGCCTGTCTAGAGTCTCAGCTATAAGAAATATGAGAGTAGTGCGCTCAAATGTGTCAATCCCAAGACGATCCCAACAATTGAATGCCCTACGTCAATTATGTCTCAGTTTATCGTGCAAAAATCTCACTGCCTCTCACATCATTCAACATGATAGTCTCAAAGGCAAACAATTCATGCAAATGTCGTGCACCAGGTATATGGTTTATTCACAGTATGCCCCACTTACCGACCCTTTCGTTAATTTCTCAGAGTATTCCTGTCATGTAAAGTACATCGAGTTATAACACCACAGGGCACATGCCTAAAAGTGCTCAAATGTGAAATGAGCTGCCAAAACAACGCCAGGCATAGACGTCATGTCAAGGAAAACAGCTTTGCTCAACACGCTCAAAGGCAACTGCAATTGTGTTGGCAGAGAAGAAGCCCTTTGCAGTTTGGTGTAATCCTAAACTGATGTTTGGTTTTGATTCTTGTTTATACGGCCAACTCTATTTACTTCAGCGTGGCGTGGGTTTGGGAGGCTTGGGTGAGGCGGAACACCTGTTGTGGATTGAGCCATCAAAGCTCGCAAAACAGCCATCACCTCCCGCTTGAGAGATCTGGGACACGTAATGCTGGTGCTATGTATCATTCTGCAATAAACTGGGTTTAACATCATCACTCTGTGTCCTCATTATCGGGGGATCCCCGTTAAAGCCAGCTATGGGTGGGGTATGGAAGACACCTAGGTGGGGTGTAGCAACGGACTTTGCCACGCACAGTGCATTAATTTAATACTTAATTGTTTCTAATACATCTTGCTTGTGTTAGCTTCTCGTATCTAGCTTCATTAGCACATTTGAGAGTCATACATCTGACAAAGAGGAGTCATTGGCTACACAAAAATGACAACTCTTGTAGCGCTCATTCTTCTCAGATCTGTCTCAGAATCGTCTCACGTCTGTCTCTTTACCATGACCAAGACACGAATGCGATCAGGGGAATACAATGATGAGATCCCCTCTGTTTATAAAGAAGTCTTCTAATTCCTCTCTTTTTCATCTCTGTAGTGCTCCTAAGGGACCCTTAGGGGAAGTGTCTCAGACACAGACCATCGCAGAAAGATTCGGAAATGAGAAGCTCCAGTTACTCTCAAGAGATCAGAATGAGCAACAGATAGGCAGTCGATTATTTTCGGGTGGGTATGGATGAGGAGGAGGAGAAGGAGGAAGAGGAGGAGGAGTATAGGAGGATAGGAGGAGGAGGAGGAGGAGGAGGAGGAGGAGGAGGAGGAGGTGTATCGCTGGGAGCAGCCAAGGTTGTACGGTGTACGGTCGACTGATACCCTGCTCATTCTCCTCTTTCCTCCCCTGTTTTCCTCCTTTCCTCCTATCCTCTGCTCCTCCCCTCTTCCTCTCCGATCCTCTCTTGTGTCCTCCTCTTACTCATCCCCTCTCCTACCTCCTCCTCTTCAGCTTCCTCTCCAGTCCTCTCCTCCCTTCTCCTCCCTCCCTCTCACTCACCCCCTGTCATTTATCTCTCTCATGTCTGCGTTTCCCGTCACAAATTGTAAAATGGGCGAGAGAAATGAATGACTGAAAATCTGTTTTCATAAATATCTTGTTTCGAGTTTTACCTAACTTTGCTCTTTCATTATTTTATGTTATTGGGATGGAAGGTGGCGATATGCTCTGATTAAATCTTTAATATCTTTGGTATATTAAGATATTCATTTCAATCATATTAGAATGCAGGCTGTGATTCATGATATCATCCACCTGTTGTGAAGGGAGACCATTCATATTCAGCATATTAGAAAGGAAATATGATATGCAATTTTATTTAATATATTTTTTTATTTTACTTGTTATAGCTTCAACGGCCAGTGGAGGGCACTGTTCCGCCTTGGTCATGCTATTTGAATCAGTGTACCAGCGTGTATTCTTGCACATTCACAGCGAAGACAAATGCTAACAAGATGACAAGTGCAACGGTTATATTTCCCCGCAGGAAAATTATTGCTTCTTCATTTTAGAACTTTATATTAGGGCCTGAAGGGTTCATGTTAACAGACTTTTATGTGAGTGTGTGTGTGCGTGTGTGTGTGTGTGTCTGTCTGTGTGTTTGTGTGTGTGACATGCGTGCAGCAGTTCGCCGCATGTGTGATGGCCTGCTGTCAGGTGACCTATAATGAAGCCAGCATAAGATTACTCTGTCTGTCACTCACCAGATCACACTCACTCAAACACACACACAGGCACGCACTAGCTCATGCACATGCACATAAATTCACAATTTATACACACACACACACACACACACACACACACACACACACACACACACACACACACACACACACACACACACACACACACACACACACACACACATAAAAACACACACACATACACACACACACACACACACACACACACGCATACCTGCATACATACATACATACATACATACATACATACATACATACATACATACATACATACATACATACATACATACATACATACATGCATACATAATATACACACACACACACACACAAACATAAACACACACACACGCATACATAATAAACACACACACACCCACACACAGAAACACGCACACACTCACATAAACACACCCACGCACATTTGCGTAAACCTCCACACAGATATACAGATATAACACAAACGCACACAAAAACTGCTGAACATACACCCACATACTGTACATGCATATATGTGTATCTATATGTATCTGCAGATATGTTGTATTTTTAGGGCAGGGTGAGGCTCAAACACACGACCCCATATGGAGACGGAACTCTGTTCTCAATCCATGCAAAACCCCACATCGCATCAATCATCCAGCTACACCTTATACACCCTCCTACACCCATCCAGCATCCAGCTTCACCTTCTACACCCTCCTACACCCATCCAGCATCCAGCTTCACCTTCTTCACCCTCCTACACCCATTCATCTTCCAGCTACACCTTCTGCACCCTCCTACACCCATGCATCATTCATGTAGACCTCCAACCAGCCAACAGCCTCATGCTTCATGTGTTCACACCTGCGCTACACTCACTGGCCTTCACCTGGTCCACAAACAGAAGCCCTTCTCTCTTCCACACTTTCTCTCTCACTTTCTCTCTCCCTAGCCTTACTTCATATAAATCTATCTTTTCCTACCTTAAACTCCCCTTTCTCTCTGCCCATACTCTCCCTCTCTATCGTCCCTTTTTCTCTCTCTCTCTGTCTCTCTGTCTCTCTCTCTCTCTCTCTCTCTCTCTCTCTCTCTCTCTCTCTCTCTCTCTCTCTCTCTCTCTCTCTCTCTCTCTGTCTCTCTCTCTCTGTCTCTCTCTCTCTGTCTCTCTCTCAGTGGCCAACAGGTGGCAACCTAAAGATAACTCCTCCCATGTCAACGACGGTATCGTCACCCTATGACGCCCTATTTAGGGACCCCCTCCCCCACCCTGTGCCCTCCCCCTCTCCCCCCCTCCCCCCCTCCCTCCCCCTTCTCCCCCACCGTCCGTTCCACCCTTTCAGCTGTCTCTGAAACTAGCACTATGACACCAGCCCCCCCCCAACCCATATGACCCCCCCCCCCCCCAGCCCCAACCGCCCGGCCCACTTCAACACACACACACACCCCCTCCCGCCGCGGTCCACCAGTGGCGTGGTCGTACCCTCTTTCTGTTTTTTTCCACCCTGTTGAGGGGGGGGGGGGGGGGGTGGGGGGGGGGGTATGGTTAAAGGCGGGGCCCCGCACTGTGACCCGCTCTTCTCTCCACGGGAGCACCAGCAGAAGACCCCCCCTCGACGCCGCCCGCTCTCCACAACAACCCCCTCTTCGGCCCCGGGAGTCCCAGTCTGTGCTCCTGTGTGCGGGCCTTTCCGGAAGCTATCTTTAGCCCCGACTCTGCTGCCTCTCCGCCCGACCGACCACCACCACCCCCGCCCCCCCTCGACACCACTACCCTCCCTCGGCCGGCTTGGTTCGAATCCCCCCTTCCCACCCTTGCCTCCGAGGCTCCGACCCCGAGGGGAGCCGCCTCAGTCTGAAAAAGAGCAAGGAAGCGGCGCCGCGATGAGGTGGAGCTGGCTGCTGACCGTGGGGGTGGTGGTGCTCTCGCTGGGGGCCACCGCCCTGGGCGAGATGGGCCTGGAGGTGCCCGAGTACGACGGGCACGACCGCGTGCACCACCTGAGCGCCAAGAACTACAAGTCTGTGATGAAGCGCTACGACGTGATGGTGCTGTACTACCACCGCAACGTGGACGGCAGCCGCACCGCCACCAAGCAGCTGCAGATCGAGGAGCTGGCCCTGGAGGTGGGTGCACGGCCGCGCCCTGCATGGATTAAGCCTGAGTTATGGTTGCACGTCGACGCGACACAAAGGGGGGTTTACGGAGCCCGTTACTTGCCCCCTTGCAGTCTACCGCAAGGGGGCCTGCCAAAAAATTGTAACCTTGCGTCGAGGCGACGCAGTAGCAGGGGCTGTGATTGGTCCGCTGACGTAAACCCGGCACAGAACCAAAGCAGGTTCACGATTGCGTCAAGGCGACCGCGTCGACGCGACTTCGTTGTCATTGCGTTGCGTCAATGTCCAACCATAGCTCTACCTTTGCACAGCGCCCCTGGTAATGGCCGCCTCCATTGTAGAGGTTTGGCTCTCCGCCGTACCCCATGGGTACGGACCCATGCCAAACAACCCCTAGTCGACCACCTCCGGTCGGGGGTTTGGCAGGTGGCAGAGGTGTCAGGTGTTTGGCACCGGGGTTGGCAGGTCAGAGTCGAGCCGGTGGAGGTTGTTTTGGTTGGAGGGGTGGAGGGACGGTTGGGGAGGGGTGTGAAGGAGGAAGTTATGATGAGGAGCTGGAACGGAGCCTTGACGATAGATTGGCATCAGGTCGGAGGAAGAGGATGCAGGGCTGGCTATTTTGGTGGCTTATCTGTGAGGGATTGATCTTGTCTTGGGGAATTCCGGAGGAGTGATGCGCACTAGGCTGGGACAAATTCATCATTTCTTATCAAGAAGTGAGAGTGAAAGTGTTTGCCGTTAAATAACAGACGAGCACTTTGAAGCTGGTGTCCTTATTAAAGAGAGAGAGATGCTGCAAACCTTAGCGATCACTAATTATCTTCCACACATAACTTCCATTCCATTGTAATTATGTTTTGCCTTCATTCTTGGACACCTCCATTTTCTCTTACCACAGTGATGCCATTAACCACATCAAATGTTTTGAAAATACCTGGCAGAGACGCTGGAACATTGCTCAGCATCTCTACAGAACAAACCTATTCCTGTTCTACTCCCAGGGATTCCACCTAGCTACATTCTAAGTGCATTCCATCCCACTCTCTCTTCAATCTCTAATGGCAAGATAAGAAAGTCGAAATAACGGCTGGAATTCTAGTTTGTGTGGATGAGTGTAAGGCAGTGGTCGGCAACCCTAGGCACGCATGCCACCACTGGCACGTGGCAGCATAATCATTGGCTCACACAAAAAAAAGAAAATATATATTTTTAATTTTATTATTATTATTAAAAGATCTCACAGCACAATACGGCAGCATAATTATTACTACCGATTTTTTTGGCACTTTATTCTCTTTTGGGCATTTCCTCCCAGTGCAAATATGATCCAATGAGTTACTGAAAGCTGTATTCTGAAGTGGGATCAATTGCGAAGAAAATATTAAGAATATTGTTGCAAGTGGCCTGTATGCATCGCCTTCACATGGTTTTGCAAAGCTGTACTGTCTTAAAGATATTGATGTGGATGGTTCCAACATTCCATCTATTCTTGTTTTTTACATTTCTCACAGTGCAAATATGTTTTTCAAAGAGTTTCTGAAAGTGTTGTTTTAAGATGGGACATATGTAATTATGTAGCAAATATAACAACAGAAGGGGTTCCTGTTCAACGCAGGAGAAGGGAAGTGTAGGATGGAGGGGGTGGGCTGGGTGTGGTGACCTTCAGAGTCAGGAATAGTTGGAGGGTCACTTGATCTGAGCAAGGCCCTGGTACCCAGAAATGTCCTGCTGCTTACATCATTTACACTGCTAGCCGGGGCAATATCTGGACAGAAAAGGCCATTTGTGCAGTATTCAGCAAGCCATTAATAACCTTCGATATTCAGTACAATGGATGACCACAATGAGTTAAAACCTTCAGGTGTTCATTCAAAAAGTCTTAGAATCGGTTTAGAATGTTCCGTGCTTTTTAAAACTTAATTAGAATTCGAACCCAATTAGAATAACATAATTGTCTAAACTGAATTACAATTACTACTTCAGTGTCCTTCAAACAAAGTAAAAATGTTCAACTTCAATGCCTGAGCCGAATCAGAATCCGAATTTGGAGCTTTAATGTATTTTAAACTGAACTAGAAAATGAATGGGTTCCAAGCTTGATCTGAGCTTTAATGTCTCCAACCCCGAATTCAACCATGAGCAGCCCTCCCACAGAGACATGATCAGCCCTGGGTGTTCTAGATAGGGGCGGGGTATCAAAACAGCACCGTAAGCATAGCGGTTTCCCCTTACAACCGCTTGGTGTGGCTGTCGCTGGCCGACACAGGAGTCACCTCTGGAAATAGACCAAGACCTCTCTGTGCCTGCTGAGCAAGGCACAGGGAGGGATTCAGGGCCCTTTCTGGTCCTCACTGCAGCATCTATAGATACCCATGAAGACATGAAGACGTACGACATACACACACACACACACACACACACACAGATATGGATACCTTCACCCGAAGAGAAACATAGATATAGATGCACACAGGCGAGACATATGGATGTACCATGAAAACACATACAGATATAGATACCTTCACCCGTAGAGATACATAGATATAGATACACACTAGACATATGGATGTACCATGAACACACATACAGATATAGATACCTTCACCCGTAGAGAAACATAGATATAGATACACACTAGACATATGGATGTACCATGAACACGCATGCAGATATAGATACCTTCACCCGTAGAGAAACATAGATACACACTAGACATATGGATGTAGCATGAACACGCATACAGATAAAGATGTGTACACATATAGAGAACAGACACATATATAGAACATACACAAATAAAGAAAAGACACACATAGACAACAAACACACATAGAGAACACACACACACACACACAGACATAGAGACCAGACACACAAAGTGAATAGACACACATAGAGAAAAGACACGCATATAGAATACACACATAGAGAACAAACACACATAGAGAACACACACACAAAGTCATACATGCAAACAAAGGCTGGCTGGCTAAACCTTTCGGCCATCAGAATTGAGTTCTTGGGAGAGCGCAGCTCAAAATAGCGAGTCATTTCCTGTCATGTAGCGGGATTTGTGAATTATTAAAGGATCAAAGGAATTGAAACGTAATTGTTTTTGTCGCAACCGAAGATCGTGTGTGTGGTCTTGTCAATGTGTATGTTTGTGTGTGTGTGTGGATGTGCATGTGCATGTGTGTCTGAGGCTAACCAATCTGATTCAAATTGAAAATGGAACACTAGCTAATTGCGGTGAGTTTATAGCCCTCATATGCATACACACATACTGTACATACAGGCTCACACCCGCGCTTACACGCACACGCACACACACAAAAACACACACTTACACACACACACTCAGCACAATCTTCCACTCACAGCAGATTGGAAGTGACTGCAGAGCTGCAGAATATATCTAACATTTGACCTTTGACCCTTCAACAGAGTCATCTTCGGTTTGGCGCGGGGGGGGGGGGGGGGGGGGGGGGGTTCCTCTGTCTGAGAATACTATGTGCTGTGTGGCTGAAAACCATGTCAGGGCCCATGAGCCTGGACAGCCATTGGCTCCCTGATACACTTGTGGTGGGTGGCCTGTCTCTGATTGGCTTGCCAGGAACTTTGGTTGTTTGAGACCCTACTGATAGTGTTTCACATTGCACATTTTCTCAATTGTTGATGTATAAATATACTCTATTTATGGGATTGTGTGTATCCCCCAGTGTGTGTGTCATTTGTGTGCGTGTGTCGGTGAGATAATGTAAATCTGCGGGAGTGTAAGAGAGTAAGAGAAGACTGAAGACAGAAAGACTGAGAGACTCAGAGGAATGGAAAAGTGTGTTTGAGGTTAAAACAAGAAATGAAATTCAGTTCACCAGACCTGAACGGGACGCTCTGTCCTCCTACAAGCTGGCAGTAGGCTGAGACTGAGACTTCAGCTAACCGTAACCCTACTTCGTACTGTTTATTCTCCCTGGCCTATCACTCTGTAAAGGGGGAATATCATGATCACATCACTAATCCGTAATATTAACGCGCTCGTTAATAAACCACGTTTCTAAATCTTAAAGATGTTCACGTTATCATCCCCTCTTCTTTATCTCGCTCTGTCAAATCCAACCTTATTGAGTGTACGATAAATTCAATGTTCTTCACACAGTACACAAAAAGTGCACACCAACAACCACATTTTTTTATATAAATATTACATTCAATTGGGATAAATGACAAACAGTGATTTGCCCTTCTTTCTCAAGGCAACCCTTGGCAACAGCAAATATTTGAGAACCCAAAAATGAAGGAAGGAGAGATGCGTCAGGAGATTAGATGTCCCTCGTCCTGTCATCTCATTTTGAACTCTGACCTTTCGGTCATACTGGAAACATGCTGTGCCCATAAATCAAACACCCAACCCCCAGCTCTCCTTACGGTGTTTGTTTCCTTCCCTTCCCACTTAAACACTCTTAGCATCTGTGCAAGGAATGCTACGTTAGCCTCCATGCTGTACCGGGGCCTAAACTGGTAGCGCTCCAGACGCCTCCTTCCTAAATCTCTCTCCTAAGCTACTGTACGTTTGCACATATGCTAGGAGTCAGTTAGCCATCGGCTCGGTGGGTTAGTGAAGATAAGCAAAGACTAGCAACACCTGTTAGCAAACTACTGAGAAGGAAAAGGTTCGGAATAAAGTTTAAAGATCACCATCTTTGAATGTCAACATAAGAGTTAAGCGAAATGCAGTTCACCAGTTAATTCATTGCAATGAACACATCTCATTTTTGTAGATTAAGGGATATGAAAATCAAATGTTGCTACGTAGCTCACACTTGACCCAAGCTCTCATCTCTAATATGTAAAAGATTTTATCTTTAAGAGTCACTTGCATTCTCCAGTTATTATTCTGATCTCTCTCTCTTCAGTCCCCATGGAGAGAGAGGGGGGGAGAGCGGGAAAGGTCAATACGTCACCGTGGTAACCGCTAACCAACACATTCTCAACTTCCATTGGTGGAGAAGAGCAGGGATCTTTTTGGAGAGAGAGAGAGAGAGAGAGAGAGAGAGAGAGAGAGAGAGAGAGAGAGAGAGAGAGAGAGAGAGACAGAGACAGAGAGAGTACAGAGAGAGAGACAGAGAGAGACAGAGAGAGAGAGAGAGAGAGATGAGAGACAGTCTTGCCAAAACTAATTTATTCCTGAAAATGTTTTTTGAACAAAGCTCTGAATATTGATGTGCGCTATGTGCTGAAGGTTGATGACAAAGTAATGATTGATGAATTGTCATCATTTCTATATTAATACAATTCTAACTGACAGTAATAAATATAAATATATTGATTGCTTCAAGATATTTGTAATTATTGGATGGCATAAGAAATAAAATCCTTCCTCGTTTGCATCTAGGAAATTAGCTTACATTTTTAGAGAGCTAATCCTATCTGTTTTTAAGGCAATGCTTGCATCGACAAAAGGGTTTACGACAGCTTAGACGTTAAATGATCTTACAAAGCTTTTAAATTGACCGAATCACACATGCCAGCAAAGTAATTTCCAGGGATTTCCAACCAATTTCTTTTTCTTTTTAAACATACATAAATGTACACAATGCAAAGTTGCTGACCTGCTGTAACGTGTAGACCTACAAAAGGTAGAAGGCTGGGCAGGAACATGTTTACGTGTTACTTTGCAACAGTCCAGTCCCAGTAAGGTTGTGGCACTATATGTGTGGACGGAACCAGACAAATTATCCAATCAAACAACCAATTCTAATGTATTATTAGTAATTAGTGTAAACACTTGAGGAACCGTTGCAAAAAAGCAATATCCATGCAAGGTCATGCTAATTAATTAACAGCTTGTGGCCTCGTACCTACGACCCAATCAAAGCCGAGCTGACTTGCAATATAACAGAATAACCTCTCCTTTGATTTTGCCCTTCATCAAGTTTAGACACAGAGATGTTCGTTTGTGAAGAGCCAAAATGGAGACTGAGCCAAAATGGTCTGATGCTCTTAAATCTCTCTTTGCTTGGGATATATGTGTTATGTAATTAACTCTTTACCTATCTGTTCGTGATTTGGAAGTATCTAAACCGGCAGTCCCCAAAGTGTAACTCTAACTCTCAAATGGTAATTTCTATCATATTGAACCATATTTCACAGAGCTCAAACCTTTCATCTGGAACATATCCTCTTGATAGGCATAAGAAAATATTTGAAAGCCTGAAGTCATTATCTTTTATCGGATTTGATGACAGTACATCAAGCATATTGCGCAGCGTCTCCCATGCGGCCTTTTGTCGTTTAACCAAATCTCTACTATGCAGTTCGCTCCAACACAACGTTCTTCCTCGACCCCTGAGGGCAGTGGATCCCTCCCCTGCTAAGGAGGACATTTGCCCCTGGAAATGAACACCATCTATTGCAGCGCTTTTTTGTTTATTTCATCACCAAACTGTCTGAAGACGTGAAGAAGTGTTGGGGGCATTCAGCCAGAGGAAAGAACTTGCGTTTGGCATCAGGGAAATAAGTCCCTGTCCGCCTTGGGCTGCAAAGCATGAGGAGAGCCTGATGGATCCAATCTTGTGTTCTGTTTATAAGGCGCTAGGTCTGTTCTTACAGCTCTCGCCCTCCGGGCCCCGGTCGTGTGCTCCAACACGGCCCATCAGTCTGTCAGCGGCCAATAGGAACGGAGGTACGCCTGTGCCACGGCTAAATTTATCTCCTCCGACAAACCACCACATCCTGATACTGGCTTACTTGTATTAAAGATTGACCTCTGATATCTACAGCTGGAGGCGGGAGTTGAGCTGGTAACTCAGTGTACCCATGTAGAGAGGGGGAGAGATTGAAGACAATTCTGGATGTGCAGGCACGAGTTCAGCAATGGCAGGGGGACATGGGGTAAACGGTGCCGCGGTGGTGCCGTCTCTGCGTCTCCGTTCCCCTCGAGAAGGTTCCACTGTTTTTGATTAGAAAACATCTCCCTATTGATAACTACACACCCCTATTTTACCAACAGGTGTGAGTTGATTGGACATTATAAGCAATATTAATGTTTGATGACGCAAGTGGTGAAATCCACCCAGGTGTATTATAGATTGATGGGGACCAACAAGGATTTACTAACCCTAACAGAGTCCCATCCCTGGGGACCAGTACCTGCTGGGAGGCAGGACTTCATTTATTGACCAATGGTGGATATACCCATTTGCGAAATCACAAATGGACTGATTTGCTTGTGATGAGTAATCAACCACACACCTGGTGATAAAATATTATCATTTGAAAAAGTTATTGAGGCCTTTTTGACGTGAGTGTCATTTTATGGACCCTAACCAAATAATAACCATCATGCTAAACAGATCAGCTCTAAAGCTAGCTACCAACAAAATGCTCACCACAGCCCTAGCACTACCCCCGCTCATGATGCTTTCCTTATTGCTAACCACGGCTACATCGCTGTAGTGTCTGTATACCCGCAGCGGATGTCGCTAAGTTGGGAAACTTTGTTTATTAATCTTCACCTTTAGTGGCAAGTGGCACCTTTAGGCATTTTGAATGTGGGAGACCGAAGTCTGCCAAAGTGCGTTATGAACAGTTCGGGTCTGTTTTCTTGTGTTTGGCACAAAACGGGGGTATGTCAAAGTGACTCAACCACAGATGGTATCAAAACACTTGTGTCCCCGATGCTTGCTTGATCGCCAGCTTGAGTGCCAGTAGGGCGTCTATAAGACACTAATTCAAACGGTCAAACTTCCAAAACATTCTTTATAATCTTCCCTATCTTGCATACTTTGTTTAGCAACCTTCAGATCTTGAAGAGCTTTTGAAACTAGCCTGAGGCAGTAATTGAGAATATAATTATTTGGGTAACAACCTAGCTTTTCATCCTGTATCTGGGGGAGAGGACAGTGTACTGGTTAGGGTGTTTGACCCCAAGCTGAACTGCTCCTTAATGACATGCATTTACAAAAATAATCACTATGGGTCGGAGCGTGCTCCAACTGCTGCAGAAAGATGACGGATTATTAGCGCAGCCTACTGTTCTAATAGCCGCCGCTTACAGGGCCCGAGTCAGAACGGTTTGATATGTAACAGGCTGACTTTCAGGGTCCGAAAGGGTAATCGCAACCATGATTCATTTAACAGGCTAGGCTAGAGAGAGAGAGAGAGAGAGAGAGAGAGAGAGAGAGAGAGAGAGAGAGAGAGAGAGAGAGAGAGAGAGAGATGGAGAGGGAAGGGGAGAGGATGGGAGAGGGCGAGAGAGGGAAGGGAAAAAGAGATGGAAGGAGAGAGAGCAGGCAGGACAAATGTAAGGAGAGAGAGACATGGATAGGAGGGAGAGAAATAGGAGAGACGGTTGGAAGCGGAGAGGTGATGGGGGAGAGAGACAGGAGAGATTGACGGATAGAAATGAGGGATGGGTGAGATAATGAAAAGGAGACAGGCAGAGAGAGAGAGACAGTTACTATATAGCCTGCCCTTTGACATTTTTAGCATCTACTGTAATAACAAACCGTACACAGTTGCCATGGGAACCAATGTTCTTCTACCATAAGAATTGTTTTTATTTGATCAAGTTGCTTGGAATGCAAGCTGTCCCAAAAATCATGACATCATTGATACTCTGTCTGTCCAATTGGGTTGGGGGGGGGGGGGGGCAGTCACTGAACTCATAACACATTTGATTATAGACCGTTGAGTTCTGCTGACTAACCGAATGACCGGAATAACGTTGTGTCCTGCCGTTTGGACACACACTTAACCATTTGTACATTCCCCCCCTTTATGGAAAAATGCCAGATTAATATTTTATTTCAAAGTATTTTTAAGGAGGTTAAGGGGTTCAAGGGGGTTATGCCATATTTCTCAACGATGATATCCCAAAGGGAGGCTGATAATGGAACCAAACCTTCCGGATAGGAGCCGAAACACCTCGCCACGCTAGCTCTACCTGCGCACATCCACCTGAGTCCCACTGACTCTATGCAGTCTCCATCCCGATGCCATGACAATGTGACAATGACCTATGACCTTCCCTTACAGTTGTCCATCACCCAGGCATCCCTTATCTTTAAGGTATGTGCGGTTCTGTCGTATGTCTCGCTAACGCTGTGGGCTGCCTAGGGTTCTGATGGCTCCAACCCCCCCTCCCCCCCCCCCCCCCCCCCCCCCCCCCCCCCCCCCCCCCGCCCCCCTCCCGTTGTAAGTCCTCCAGTGGTTTGAACCCTCCCAGCACGGCCACAGGACCAGAAGAACCACGCCCAAACGGGCCGGTCCCTCCCGAGGACCGCGCTGCGTTTTGGGTGTTGTTAACTTTAAGGCAGCGGCTTTGGCTGCGGTGCTGTCCCTTGTGTTTACTGTGTGTGCTGTGGCAGGGTGGGACCACTGGGGAGGACTTCGGGACCCCTAACCCCCGTGGGCGCCGTTAAGATACGATAACATCAATACGGTATTGATGGCAGAGGGGAGACGTCGGTTCAGATCGAGTACAGGGTCACTTCTGAGGACGTGAGGATAGTTTGCATAGGGAAAGTGAGCAAGACCTGTGTGTGTGTATGTATTTGTGTAGGTGTGTTTGTGTGTGTGTGTGTGTGTGTGTGTGTGTGTGTGTGTGTGTGTGTGTGTGGTGTGTGTGTGTGTGTGTGTGCGTGTATGTGTGTGTGTGTGTGTGTGTGTGTGTGTGTGTGTGTGTGTGTGTGTGTGTGTGTGTGTGTGTGTGTATGTCTGCCCACATGTCTGTGCATATCATGTATGTGCATAGAAGCTTGAGTAGATTTTAAGTTTGCTAACTCTGGGAGCGGCCGTCTTCACTTTCGCACAACACCTGTCGCTGCGTCTCTCTCACTGGACGTTGCCGGCTCGAGTTAAGCCCCTCTAGTGCTCCTCCTCCCACATTGGCTATGAGAGCTGTCAATCATCAGCTCTGGTTTCACATTGGTTATGTATCATGTCAATCATGGGTTTGGGTTTCACTCCGATTTAGAAAGTGCAAGGCAGCAGTCCAAGGGCTTTCGCTTTTAAGGCCTTGGATTTGAGCCGGAATGCCAGGGGTTAGGGTGAATATGAGACATATCTATCCACATTCAGTTCAGGATAGATATGTGGTTTGGGTACAAAGAGAGGACTTGATTTCATCAGTGTCCAAGTCAAGACTTGTTTATTCGCAGCCTTTTACCGAGTTGCAGTCTCTGAAGAACTAGACGAGACACTTGAATCCGAAGCACTCAGTTCTCATTGCAATTATAAGACGGTCAGTATAATAATAACCCTGGAGTACTGGAGTACCTTATTATTCCTAAATATTTTTTTATTTTACAAAAGGAGTCACAAATGAAAGGAGAATGATTATTAAAAAAAGTAGAAAATGGAGAATAAAACAGAAGTAAAATAGATACACATATAAAATATAAATGAAATATTCAGATCTACATGCAAAATCTACGTTCGCAAATACATATATGAAACAACAAAATGGCTAAAAAATGATAAAAAACACTATCACAATGTGTTAACATGATCTACACCTTACTCTTCTTACCCGGCCTGTTATCAGTGTTACTCACTCCATGCCCCCTCGCTCCCTCCAGCTCGCCGCCCAGGTTCTGGAAGACCTGAAGGATGAGGACATTGGTTTTGCACTGTTGGATGCTAAGAAGGAGAAGTCCGTGGCCAAGTCGCTTGGTAAGCCTGACTGTTTGAAGACGACACCTTGTTTCGTCTCTCGATTGAAAAAATATATATCATTTGTTTATATACTATCAATAATTTGACACCAAAAAGGATATTAAGTATAAAGATGTGTTGATGAATGAAAACTAATAACACAAGTGTCAGGTTGAAAATATCAAAATGTAAAACTTTATTGGAATCAGGAATCTAGGAGGATGCATGCAAGGCGGGACATTTACTCAACTCTGCTGCCCCCAAGTGTTGGAACATAGCAGTGGCTAGGTAATCGTCTGATCAACAATCCCCTGAGAACAGATAAACTGCTGCAGTGCATTTTGTCAGAAAAAAAAAAAGTATGTTCTCAAAATGCAAGTCTAAAAAGACACTCAGTATTTGACTTCAACATGATGAAGAGGCAGGTCAATGCCGGTCAATGTGCAATGGAATGGATCCAACATTACAACTTCATTTCCATCTGTTAATCCTATTCCTCTCTCTTCTCCCCAGGTCTGGATGAGGTGGAGAGCATCTACATCTTTGCTGATGATGAGATCATCGAGTACGATGGAGAGCTGGCAGCTGACACTCTGGTGGAGTTCCTTTATGATGTGAGTACTTCCTCAGACAGAGAGATGGTTCCCCACAACATTGAGGAACCATTGACAGAATAATGGAGAAGTGTACAGCAGGAGTTTTAAATAAAGGGAAATATAAAGGCTCCAGGGAAAACTCGAATTTAGCCCTTCCAGCCTGGATTTGAATCGTATTTGTTTTGATGAAAATCGTGTGATTCGCTTGCGGTGCGCAGGTGATTGAAGACCCCGTGGAGATCATTGACAACGAACGCGAGCTCAAGGGCTTCAACAACATGGACGAGGTCATCAAGCTCGCCGGATACTTCAAGAGCGAGAAATCCCCCCGTAGGTGGTCACTGTCAAAAGTTATTCTTGTGGAGGTGTACCAGATAGGCTCAGTCCTGATCGCAGCAACCCGGGTTCGAATTATGCCCGTGGTCCTCTGCTGCATGTCCTCCCCTCTGTTTCCCATGCATTCCTCTCTATCTCATTCAATAATAAGGAATACAAATGTTTAGACAAAGCCTTTAAAAAATAAATAAGTTATTGTTACGATTCAACCTGTTACCGATATTGGAAACGTCCCCATTGGTTTCTGATGCTGACCTTATGGATTCTTCTGCCTTCTTTCAGACTACGTGGAATACGAAGACGCAGCTGAGGAGTTCCACCCTTTCATTAAGTTCTTCGCCACCTTCGACCCGAAGGTTGGCACTAGATCATTCCTCATTTGAATATCTGTGTTTAGGATGGAAACTCAATGGAAAAACAAAGCAAATCACATGCAAACGCTCCCTTCAAATTCAGATCCACATACAACAGAAACTCAAAATCGGTATAGCAACAAAACACTGTGTGACGTTGTTTCTTGAAAAACCAGGACCGGAGTATAGCTTGACCGTTCTTGTTTGAGCGATCTATCTATCTCTATCTATCTCTTCCTTTCAGATCGGCAAAAAGCTGAAGCTGAAGCTGAACGAGGTGGACCTGTACGAACCCTTCATGGAAGAGTCAGTGTCCATTCCCGGCAGGCCGTACACTGAAGATGAGCTCGTCAATTACATTGAGGAGCACGACAGGTCGGACCACCGTCATATGACCTCCATAAGGTGGCACAGAAATAATTCAGTGTTTGAGACTATAATGAGTCGTCTTTTCTTTTGTTTCCAGGCCCACCTTGAGGAAGCTTGAGCCCCACAGCATGTATGAGATCTGGGTATGAAGTGTGAATCTCTCCTTAATTCCTATGGTAGACTGCAGGGGGGTTGAGGGTCACCATTGGAGAAGCCCTCTTTAATAAATACCTCTCATTAACAGGAGGATGACATTGACGGAGAGCACATCGTTGCGTTCGCTGAGGAGGATGACCCAGGTACAGTATGGCTATGACAATAGGAGTGCACATAGGAACAGGTACACCAGGAGTTCTTTAGTGGTAACATGTTCATGTTTCTATGAGCATTCACAAAGAAAGTCGAATAATGAAATATGCTAATCTATTCAAAGACAAAGTTGCTTTTGTTGTTATTGTTAAGAAGTCAAGACATTCTTGACTAAAAGATCCCAGAACTCACAGCTTCTCTTATGACCTCAAGTACTAAAGTTAATAAGTCAGAAAGATGAACGACATCGCTGGACGAAACCACAGGCTGCCGGGTTGACGACCTGACCTTTGAACTTTGCACCCAGACGGTTATGAATTCCTGGAGATTCTGAAGGAAGTGGCTCGTGAGAACACAGACAACCCCAACCTCAGCATCATCTGGATCGACCCCGACAACTTCCCCCTGGTATGACCAGGAACACTCTTCAATCGGATAATGAATCTGATTTCTTTAATCTCTTTAATCTGATAATGAAATATTGTTGGAAGAGTATTCCACAAAATGTACATATATATATAATAAGAACATTCAACAAAATATGCCCCTGGAGCTCTGATTATTGCCAATTAGATAACATGATGGTCTTCCCATTAGTATTGCTAATTAATGCTAGCTGTGTCCACCTGTTGACCTTCAGCTGACCTCTGATCCTGTCCTTTTCAGCTGGTGCCCTACTGGGAGAAGACCTTCCGCATCGACCTGGGTTCCCCCCAGATTGGTGTTGTTGATGTGGAGGATGTAAGCCCTCTAATGCAGTTCATACATGATGTTACCCCCCCTCCCCCGAAATGAATCTATTTGATAAGACTTGGGTAAAGATTAACTCATTGGCTGAGCTCTAAGGTATAGAGTTGTTTGATGTGAGCGGGTCCCCAAATGTAGGATCAGGGCTGTTCTGCATTGTACTCAAGTGTGCTCCTGAAGCTTTATTGATTGGTTTCTCACTCACAGGCCGACAGTGTGTGGATGGAAATGGACGACCAGGACGACATGCCCACAGCTGATGAACTGGAACAGTGGGTCGAAGATGTGCTGTCCGGTAAAATAGACCCAGATATGGATGATGATGATGATGAAGACGACGATGATGATGATGACGATGATGATGACGATGATGACGATGATGATGACGATGATGATGATGATGATGATGATGATGACGATGATGATGACGATGATGATGACGACGATGATGATGATGATGATGATGACGACGATGATGACGATGATGATGATGACGATGTTGTCTAAATGTTCACCATCTCAAATTTCTAAATTGCCAATCCTCTCGTTTAGCGTGGCCTCACAACAAGAGAAACAATAGTGACTTTCGATAGCACACTGTTTTTGTCGTGTAGCTGGATATTTTAAGGGACACTGGAAAATCGGTAACTTCTACCGCTAAAGTGTTGGGTTAAAATGTACACATACGTTTATGCCCTTTGTTCGTTTTCTACATCAATCCAACTGGCCTATGATTACAAGCTAAGTTCAGTCGAAGAACCCACATCAACTCTATAACTTAATTTGGTCCCATTCGGTTAACCAACACATCATTCACGACCAGATGGAGTGAGAAGATACAAAGTACAGTAATATTTTCTAAACATAGCTGGACATGGTCTTAAATTAAGTAGGAGACTACTCGAAAAATTGCAGAATACATTGCTGTTTGTTTTCAGAACAATATTTTACTTGGATAAAAAAATATTAAAAAATCGACTGATGTCGTTTCTTGCTTGATTCGATTGTTATATGTTTAAAAGCTAACATATAAAGCTCATTTAATGTGGCTGATGTGATAGAAGCTCAACAAACGATGCACAATCAATGATATTTATTTTATTAAGGAAATCCCAAAAAACAGATTTAATATAAACTTACAGAATGAAGTATACAAAGTCACATTTGATGCACGTTAGACATAGAAAACTGCATTAGCTGAATAAGTGCATCAGGAATGTATATTGAACAAAGTTATACAATCCCTATCCCAACAATAAGACATTAAGTAATTATGAAGCTATTAAGAACCTAGACCTTGCTTGACCACAAGGGTTGATGTAGAATAACATTTCCAATATGATTAAATGCCTTTACCCACCACTTCTTATGACCCGGAACCCAAAAGATATAATAAGCACCGCATTCCCATCACCATTACAAAGGTGGTGGTTATTTCTCTATGGATATTTTTCATCGTTACACTGTTCCATGATTTTTCATCGTCACACGGTTCCAGGTTTCGGTCTTCAAACATAATAATGAATCTCATCTATATATATTTTGCATTGAATCTGAATATTTGCATTGAATATGAACGTCCAGCCACCATAATAATCCCCAACTGCTACCCATTGGTAGCAGTTGGGGAGTATTATGGTGGCTGGACGTGGACGTGGACGTGGACGATCTCAACCTATTCTCAAACTTTAAATGGGTTTTAAAGTTATTATGGTGGCTGGACGTTCATAGTGGGTGGAAACACAGTTTGAAACCCACCCATGTGTATTTTCTATGTTTACATATACAGTATATTTGGTATACACTAGCATAGTAATCATTCCAGAGCTGGTCCTACACCGCAGTGATGACCAGAGGCCGGCCTTCGTCCAACTCATTATGGGGACTGAAATAGGGGCAGAGCTCGCCACTGAATACGCACGCCGTGAACGAGAATATGTGCAAGGAGGACGTCAGGTCGTAGAAGGACACAAGGCCTTCCTCGTAATCCAGGAAGACGCCTACCATCTTGGGCTTGGCTTTGAGGGCCAGCTTTTTGGGCAGGGCTGTCATTGCCGCGTAGCCGTCACCATCGTAATGCGCTATCACCCAGTAGTTGGTGTCGGGCTTGAAAACAAGCTTGCCTTTCCGTTGAGAGGTCACCGTCGTTACGCCTAGATCCCAACCCAACTTGTCGCCGACCTCAACCTGCCAGTAGGCCTTGCCGGATGTCAGTCGGTTCCGGCCGAGGACGCATGAGTACAAGTCAAACCTCTGAGCACCCCTGGGTACTACCTGAATCCCGCCGCCATCTTGTACCTCCTTTTCGTCACCGGATACGATTAAGCGTGGGTGAGCGGTGCTGGGGTCTAGCTTCACGTCCACTGCAAAATAAAATATTTTTGGGGGGTTTAATTCTTCCGCAATTAATTTTAGAAGAAAAACCTCATTGTTGCAACAACAATGTACGTGCACAATTAAAACTGCATCAAGGATATCACAAAAAGTCCCAGGACTATTTCCTTGGTGCTCCTTTTCGTAGTTATTAGTAATGAATTAGTTGGTAAAGTTGAAATATCCATTATACGGAAATTTAGGTGAGGTTTTTTTTGTTAATATAGGTTTTGAATAGGTCTATACTCTGACCGCCATCACTGATTTGACAGCTGAGAATGTTTCTTCAGTTAGGCCGTGTTCACATCTAGCATTATTTGTAATAGGAAAAAGTTGAGCCGACCGTTTTTACAACCAAAAAAAAAGCTGGCTGCGTTTTTTGTCCTAAAAGCGCAGAGAGCGTTTTTTTTCTATCGCCTAGCAGCGAACCCATTCTAGACCCGACGTTACTCGCCTACTACGTATCCAGGCTAGAGCCCATTAGGCATGTAGATCTCGACATATTCTGTGATTAAAACTATTAATTGCTCAGCCGGCCCTTTCCCGAGTGATTTGTCCGACATTGTTTCTTGTTTTGAGAGTTGAGATTTTCCTTCGTGACGAAGTGTCAATGTTCCGCTTGTGATTGGTCAGTTGCCCAAAAGACGCCTGACGTCGGCCGCTCTCTTCCTCTCTTCCTATTAAAGCTCCGTATGGCAGAAGAAAACGCTGGAAGAGGCGTTTAAAAAAACGGCTGTGACTTTTTCCAGAAACACTCTGCTCCATAGGAATATAATGTAAAACAAGCACTGGCAGATTTGAAAAAACGCTATATGTTAACACGGCCTAACAAGGGTCATTCAGGTCTTTCTCGCAGAAAAAGATATTCTAGTTCCCGTTCCCACTTCACCCAGTAGGAGAGAGGGATCCGCGACTCAACACGCAAAAAGACAGAATAAAATAAAGATGATAAGAACGATGCCAAGAAAAAAGAGGACAGGAGTCATGACGTGGTGATGAGGGAGGGGAATGTTAACTGCAAAAATGGACAGGAAGTTAGCCAAAACGACATCAATGCTAACATGCTTTTAATTCTTGAATTGAAAAATAACCCAATTTACTAAATTGGAGTAGAATAATACAGAAAGGTCAAATTACCTGCAAACCTCACGATCCTCTGCAGTTCTATGTGGGGAAATCAGAAGAATTAAATTAACTTAAATTAAGTTATTTATCTTCTTATAGGCTAATCTTCCAACCACTTTCTTACCGATTGGAGTCAATAACTCCAGTTTGTCGAGAATTTCATCCATTAGGTTTTTTATGATACTTCGGAAGGTGCCGAAGGAGGTGGACGCATCGAGTGCTATCTCTGTTAGGTTGTTTTCCTCATCTAGGTCCTGGGTGGATGGAAAATTCTAAAGGAGTAGAAAAAAACAAGTGAAATAATTCAGTCATTTACTTTACTGTAACGGAGACAATGGCTGACACCGAATGATCTATATTTATACAAAATTGCCTCTGTCACCTGTAGGAAGTAAATAGGATCCTCTGTGTCAGAAATGCACCTCAGGTCCGAGATGTTCTTCCGGAGTTCCTCTATCTTGTTGTTGAGCTGCTCCTTCAATTCCTCGGCCCGCCTCGCCACCGCCTGACTCCTCTCGTCCATGGGCAGGAGAACGTGTCTTTTGGCGATCTCCACGTATGAAATGAGGGATGACAGAATGCCGTTGATATTCGTCCTCTCTCTACGTAAGTGATCCTGAAAGAAACACAAAGGAAGGACCGTGATTATTATTTGGATGATTTATTTTGTTCATTATTCATGCCAGTAGCATTTGCAACTTACTAGAACCACAACAACATACTTCAGATCAGAACATGTCATACTTTGTTGTTTGCCTGTTTTAATCGGATGAAAGCGATTTATACATGACTGTCAACAACTGAAGCCTCTGTATTGTGGCGACTCCTACCCCCCGGGGAGTCTGGGTAATGCGGTATTCATAATGCTGTTTGGCGAAAAGGGGTTTTATTGTCTTTAGATAACTTGTTTATGTTATTAGGTTAAGTGGGGTAAACGGGTTTGGGGTTCTTTATTGTTTGTGTGTTAATTGTGATGTGTAGTGTGATCGGGACCATTAGTGAGAGTGTTGTGTGTGTTGGTCAGTTGTGCCGTGTTTTCTGTTGTGTGTTTGAATAAAGGCAGCTCTCGGGGTCGTGCGGTGTATTGAGGCACGAGAGTTGAGCCGCCATTTAAACCTGGGCTCCCGTCTCGTCCTTCCCGCGCTGCTCGCCACAGTATTATTGTTTTTTTTTTCACTTTTCAAAAGGAAGCAACACTATCTCAGGTCTTCCTCAACAATTGTAAATTCAATCCCAAGATCTCCCCTTAAAAATACATAACTTTCCTCACCTGGGAAACCCTGATCGAGGAACGGATTTCCTGCAGCTTGTTTTGCCGTCTCGTAATCCCCCCCTGAAACGTAACCCCGAGGTAGTTCAGCTGGCCCTTCAGGGAGAAAGAAGAACATCTCAATTTTGACTCCCATATGAAGCCGGAGTATAACATCACTTTTCACTCAATACTGAGGCCCCGTCCACACGAAGCCGAAACAGGCGAAACCGTTACGGTTTCGATCTATCCGGTTTCGCAGTGTCTCCGTAAAGACGAAGCCAAGCGAAACCGGGTAGATCTGTAGAAACGCTGTAGTACACATTCCAGGCCCATAAGGGGCGCTGCTTCTGCTACAGAAATCCGTGTAGTTGTGAGTTCTGAGACTCCGCGGGCTTAACAGTCATTGGCTAGAGGGTCGAGGGGTGGGGCGATGACGGCATGGTTTACGGTTTCAGTCGGTTTCAGGCGTCCACACAAATCCAAAACGAGACCGGGTAGATTTGAAACCACCTCCGAGGGTGGTTTCAGAAGTTTGCGGTTTCGGTCAGCGGATTCGCCGGCTTCGTGTGGACGGAAGGCCGAACCGTACAAGACCTTTGCGGTTTCGCTATGAAATCGGCTTCGTGTGGACGGGGCCTGATAGTGGTCATCAACAGCTTTCAAGGTCAATGTTGTACCGAATCAATTTGCATTGTGTATTATTTAAAGTGGGATTTCTGTTTCGTTCTCTTTGGGCGACACCTTTGGCGATATGCGGTAACTCTCCCGAGGGTTACAATTAGCGTAGCCACTGACCAGCTCATAACATTCATAACACTGCAAACCTGTGGGCCATGGGCTCCATCTCTGTGTTGCCTGATTTGGTGGAAGAAAGTCACTGATCAGACACTCTCAAACCATCTTAGATTGCGGGTAAGTCAAGCGGCTGGGGTGTTTGACTCCAAGCAGAAAGATACTGGCTTTGATCCCCAATTCCCATTGTCCGCCTGTCAGCAACTAAGAGCCAGATATCCTAACCCCTATCTACTCCTCAATGGCATATCTCTGAAAGTCATTAGATAAAAGCGACTCATGACTGCAAAATGACAACAATAAAACTCAAACATGTGAGATCTTCCAAAACCCTCACCCTTTTCTCCTCCCACTCCTTCTCCACGGAAACAACCTTCCACCCCTCCTCCACACAGAGGACGCAGATGCAGCGGTCGCTGTTGCGGCAGTAGAGCTCCAGGGGCCGCCCGTGCTCCGGGCAGGCCCTGTCGTCCAGGTTCTCCACAGGCGCCACCATCCTGTGGCCCCTCAGGCGGTTCCTACTGTCGTGGTCCTCGAGGTGGGCCCGGCAGTACGACACCAGACACACCAGGCACGACTTCAGGGCCTTGCGGGCCCCGGGCCCAATACAGACGTCGCAGACCACCTCTCGGGGCCTCCCGGCGGACCCCTCGGCCATTTGGTCCCTGGCCTCCAGCCGGGCCTGGTGCAGGTCCTGCAGGAGTCCCTCCAGCACGACGTTGACCTCGGGGATGTGGCTGAGGTGCTGCCTGCAGGTCGGGCAGCTGTTGTCGCTGGCGTTGCGGTTCAGGCAGGCGTTGCAGAAGGAGTGGCCGCAGCAGGTGGTGACGGGATCCAAGAACAGGTCATTGCAGATGGGGCAGCTCAGGTGCCTCTCTACGGCCAGGCTCAGGCCCGAGGGCTGCGCGGAACGGGCCGGGTCCGGGATGGGACGCAGAGACATGAGGCTATGCCGAGAATATATGCATGGTTACTACTATGAATGACGATATTAGATGTGATAACACCACAACACGGTGCTTTAGCAAACAATTGTCATAGTTCTAATGTAATGAACATACCGAATATAATGCTCGTAGTGATAGGCTCATAGCAATGGTTATAGTGATGCAGCCAAAGTAAACCGATTCAGATTCAGGTTTCGTAACAAACAAGGAATTTGACTTTGGTTAACCCTTTGCTCTCAAAGTAGCCGACAACACTCCACACTTAACTTATTGTTAAAGAACACAAAACCGAAAGAACAGTACGAAATATAAATACACTGTTAAGTTTAAGTGACAGTATAACAATACAATATAATATACTAATTTGCAAAAAATATTATACAATAACAATATAATACGAAGAAACAATATAAGGGAGGAAATGGTGCAATATCAGTGCAGTCAATATACGGTCAGAGAATTAAGATTTCAATATAACTATACTAATACATAAGTTTGAAGAAGGAGGGGGGCGTGTTATCCCCATGGTTACGACCAACGCCAACGTACCGACGTTATATGCCTACTGTCAGTGTTGGGATAGTTCACTTTCTACGTGAACTAGTTCAAAGTTCAGTTCACAAATTTTTAAATGAACTAGTTCAGTTCAACGTTCATAATTCAAAGATTTGTTGAATTAACATATTGAAAAAAAGTTCATAGTTCTTTTTTTCAATATGTTGCTGTGTGAGCTATTATTTTTTTCCGGTATTTTGAACATCGAGCCCACTTCGTGATTTGTCTAGGATGAAATAGAGTGGTTGAATCAAGCATCGTAGCGAAATTGTATTGTACATTTAGCGCATTTTGTAAATCCCATTGATTTCTGTTGGAAGACTCATTGCTCGTTGGCCGGAAGCGGAAAGGGAACTAGTTTGGTTGTAGTTCAAATTTGGTTGCAGTCTTTTAGCTCGGTTCTAGCCCTACTGTTGAGCCGGAGAACCGAGCGAAAAGACTACAACCAAACGTAAACAGCCCCCATTTCCGTTTCCGGCCAACAAGCAATGATTCTAGGAGGTATTCTAGTCCACTGAGCTATGAGCCAGAGAGCTAACGTTATGGATTGTACATATTTATAATTCGAAATTCGTCTCAGCCTTTATACCAGACACTCTAGGGTCTATAGCATATAACCGTGTTGTCTGATTACAGTTTGATTCATTTTTCACAATTTAACAGATCTCGTTTTGAAGAATAATCACCGCGCCATTCGTTTCAATGGGAATCGGGACGGTCTATACTTTCAACATAAAGTGTATTTATATTGTTTAATTCGTCCCAGCCTTTACACCACAGACACTATAGGGTCTATAGCATATAACCGCATTTTCTGATTGCAGTTTAATGTAACAGTAAGCTGACAACACTGCAACTGCAAATTAAACACACGGAGATAACCATGGCAACCGGTCAAACAAATGTTCTCATTCTGCGCGCGCATCCGCCTTTTTGATAAACAAATAACCCCCCAATTGAACGAAGTTAAACCGAGTGTGCGTGCCGTTCACAGACACCAGAATGAACGAGTTCACACTCACAGTAACGTTCATCAGGCAGTAATACAGTACGTTCAGTTCACGTTCGCCGAAAATATGAACGAGTTCATGAACTATCGTTCAATGAACGCGTTCAGGCACAACACTGCCTACTGTTTTACTAAACTTACTGGGCTGGGTTGCACCAACTGGGCGTTAGCCTGGTCTTAACTACGCCTGGTTGTAGCTTGGCGTTCTAAGTCCAACCTAACCGTTACACCGGTTGCACCAAATGGGCTTAGCGTTCTTTTCACTCTGACCAGGCGTAAATCCTACGCAGTTGCGCAAAAAGTGGGTATGCACTATATGCGGCGCCAAAGCGATGGAAGTAAAAAAAATTGAGTCTGCATTTTCTGTTTTTAACGGCGTTTGTGTACATGATATGATGATCAATAACAGAGGAACGTCACTGATGGCCCTGCTCCACACACGGCGCTCGAGTGGGCGCCCCCTCGACCACGCCCTGGAGGCGAGCGCCAGAGTGTCTTCATTTGAACAGTATTGTCATCTGATGACACGTACCTCAATATGGAGAGGCAGAGAAGAAAGCCCTCAGGGTCACAACATTGAAAAAGAAAGATTGGGAAGGAGAAAGGGTGCGCAGGGATGAAAGAAAGCTTTCCAAAGTGGTTGAAAGTCGTTTTTATGTCAGTGTATCAAGAGGAGGCTTGTAAATATTCAGGTTAGCTAAATCTACTAGTAAAACAACAGGTTACTGTTGTCTTGCAACTGTGTACTGATCAGAATGGAGCCTACAATATAACGGATCATAACAAGAAAAATAAAATAACTTGTTTGTGGTTATATTTTGTTTTACTTCAACCTCTATGCAGGTCTTTGTTTTATGTCAATAGACCCAGTAAAAACGGTTTGGTGAAGCCAGAGTTGCTGACACTCGCCTTGTGGTGGGTTATAATAACTGGCAGTGTATTTCAAAGATACTGAAGCACCATGAAACAAGTGGTTACCACATAAATGCTTATCTGATGTGGAAAGAATTGGCATCCCGCTTATGCGTAGGTAAAACTATTGATAGCGAATTGCAGAGAGCCTGTTGACTCGAGTGGTCGACTGCATACTCTTCCTTGCAGAAAGAAACCTGCCACTGAGGGGGAAAAAATGCACAGTTAGGAAATCCTAGAAGTGGACATTTTCTGGGTATCTCTTATAGCACGGTATGATGTTACTCTGGCAGAGCATCTTAGAAAGGCTGCCTCTAAAAAAAAACACCGGATATCTATCCTGCTGCACTCAAAATGAATTTTTTGATTCAATATCAGAGTGTGTTTGAGGTCAAATTGTGCCCAGATAAAAGAGGGGGGGGGGGGGCTGCTGTGTCTGCATACCCCCCAGAAAGTAGGCAGTTGCGCCCCTGATCCTATACGCCTGATCAGGGGCAGGCGTAGGGTTGAAATTCCAGGCCGTTCTATAGCAATTGCATCCAATCCGATGCAGCGCTACCACCATCCTTGTAACTGCTCATTGCGCTTCGCTTCTATGCAAACGGGGCATTCAAGCACCGGCGAAATGATCAGTGTTCACAGATCGGCCGCGGTTATCCGGAGGGTGTCACTGCCTTCATTTGGAGATAAGGATGCACCAAAACGGGTCTGCACAGAAATAGCTGCGTGCACCGTTCTGCACAACATCTGCATATCCAAGAGAATCCCTCTCCCCAGACACCATAAGCCACCGGCAGTCTCCGAGGAAGGCGTGCGTCCAGCCAGAGCAATTGAAGCGATCGCTGGCTGATTAGTCCGTTCTCAATTTATTAATCAGTTGTGAATAGGGTGACCCCTGATGTCTCGCTTTGTGCGGGACAGTCACGCATTACCATTACTTTTTAAACGTCCCGCAAATTGAGACGTTGTCCCGCATTGTTATTGACAGTCAGACTCGATTATTTATTTATTTTTGAAATGCGACTTTTATAATCTGGCATTTATCAAATAGCTGTGTGCGGAGACAGCAGTGAGGGCTGTCATCAGGAGGCGGGGCGTGCTGTTGGATCATGTCAATCAAACTGGGATGCATACGCCGGTTAAGGGCATGCCCACCAACAAGAAACAGTGCAAATCAGGTCAGAACGGCATGCAGCACGAGACTGAGGAAAGCACGACTCGTACGACTAAGAAGAGGAAATGCAGCGAACAATAAAGAATGGGAAACTATCTATCCCCGGGTGAAACCAGTGCAAGGCGAGTCTGGTAACAAAGAATGCGGGACTCACAAAAAAAGTTATTATTTGATTTAGTGCATATTGCCTAATTGTACAGCTGTGCCTTTAGTTGGTATTGTCCAGTAAAAGCAGATAATTATCAAATGCATTTCTTGTTAATCTATGTGATTCGGAGCTGTGTGAGTTTTGTTTTGTTCAGATAATCAGCCTATGTAGCCTACTCCATGTAACCTAATCCAGTGCATGTTCTACTCGAATAGGCCTATGTGGTTCAGTATATTGGTCGACCAGAGCTGAGTTGTGCTGGGGTTAGGTTGTTTGCTCCCTGTTGTTGGAGAAAAGGCACATTAAAGTTCAATGCTTGAAATAACAATGGTAGCCTTGACTGTCTGTTCTGTTTGATTGTCAGTTGTTAACTTGAGGCGCTGTGAAATAGCATGAAAGCTCCATGCCTTGCCTACTATGTTTTCTCACGTGAGAGAACTTGGGAAAGTTCCATTTAAATAAGATATATTTGCTAAGTTTGTATTTGCAGGCTTGTATGTGATACTGAATCAACCAGATGGCAAAGTAATGATATAAGCAAAGGGGCAGAATAGAAATGTTTATATTTTAGCTCCTTGTGGTTTGATGATGTTCAATCCATTGCCTCTGTCAAAAATAACAATTCCCGTCTAAATGCCTGCTCGTTGTAAACTATACGGAACCCGTAAAGGGTTCCGTATAAAAAAAAAAAAAAAAAAGTAAACGTTTCTCGTGAGCACGAGAAAGTATCTCGTGAGCACGAGAAAGTATCTGTGCGCACGAGAAAGTATAGGCCTATGTGCGCACGAGAAAGTATCCGGTGCGCACGAGAAAGGATCTGTGCGCACGAGAAAGTATCTCGTGAGCACGAGAAAGTATCTCGTGGACACGAGAAAGTATCGCACGCACACTGGCAGTGTGCGTGCGTGCGTGTGTGTGTGTGCGTGTGTGTGTGTGTGTGTGTGTGTGTGTGTGTGTGTGTGTGTGTGTGTGTGTGTGTGTGTGTGTGTGTGTGTGTGTGTGTGTGTGTGTGTGTGATTGTGATTTTGTTTTAATAAAGATTGTTCAGCATTATGCAGTCTAGTGATTTGGGGTTATGTCTGTGAAGTGTCCCTTCACACCAAAGCTGAGACCAAAATTACGCCCATGGAATAAAGTACCCAGCCTGTCAAGAATCGGTGGCCGCTTCATTCCGACCATATTCCGACCTATAAGGCACACTAACCATCTCGTAGTTGGAGGCAAAAGAGTATACGCGCTCCAATAGTGCGAGATAAAAATATAGCACATTCATTTTAATGATTTTAGCTTGTGTGTGCCCGTGCCCGCGATAAATCACACACAAGCTAAAATCACTCAAATGAATGTGCTTTATTTTTATCTCAAATTATTCGATCACGTCCTCTACTCTCTTGCGCTCCGCCTCCAACTACGAGATGGTTAGTTCAACTTTTCCTGCTGTCGGCTCCCAGACCGAGGAGCACAGGTGATACGTTCCCTCCAGGGCCGATGCTCTCTCGGGGGCAACACCCTTCAAAAACGACCGACAGTGAGTCTGCTTATAGGTCGGGATATGATGCAATGAAGAGGCCACCCACACACAACCGGATTCGTTCATTACTTCACTAAACTGACACGCAGGCTATCGCTCGCACTCCTCGCTCGTCAACATACTCGCTGACGACACACGCACACACACACACACACACACACACACACACACACACACACACACACACACACACACACACACACACACACACACACACACACACACACACACACACACACACACACAGAGACAGACATACACCCACACTGCCACTGATATGCGCACGATATTTCGCCGTGCTCATGAGATAGCCTACTTTCTCGTGCGCAGGAGATACTTTCTCGTTTATGGGTTCCGTAGTAGGCCTTCACCAGACAACACAATACATATTTTAATTAGGCCTACATTCGTTTGCAGTGTTTTATTGTTATGCATTAACACAATTGATGGACAATGAATAGAATAATGAATTATTTATTTCGGTGTCCAACAGCATGTCAAGTAAAATAGTAAATAGCTGTCGGCACGAGATATCCGCAACGCGGTGATATAGGTGACCTTGGGTGTCTTGAAAGGCGCCTCTAAATTAAATGTATTATTATTATTATTATTATAGGCATACAATGGAACATTCACAAGGCTAAGATCGGTTAAGACCAATTGGTGCAACCGGCCTGTTAAGTAAACAGTAGGCCTATAACAATACCATATAATATAGGCCTACAAATTTGCAAAAAAATAATATACAATAACAATGTAAGAGGAATAAACAATATAAGGGAAGAAATGGTGCATTAACAGTGAAGTCAATATACGGTCAGAGATTTAAGGTTTCAATATAAATATAATTACAAAAACTTTTTTTTTCTTAAGAATGCTTTGTGAATCCGGCCCCAGGTTCTTAACACGCCTATTTGCATTGGCCTTTCATACAATATAATTGAACGACTGCAATTACCCACTCTATTATGCATACAATAGAGCTTATTAGTTACTAACACGCACAAAGTTGAGGTGACGGTGAACCCATTGTTTCAGCTTTGGAATACTAAATACATATTGCGCTTTGCCTTGACTTTCAGGAAGGAGTGGGGCGTGGTATCCCCATGGTTACGACCAACGCCGACGCGACGACCTTATAATAAGCAATGTTGTAGACCTATATGAAATCCGCCCCACATTGTATCTTTATACTATCGGTGACCGGGAAGCCTCAACCTCACTCGGACGCGGACGTGTTATTATACTAGGTAAAGGCTACTTGTATCATGGCCTACTAAGTTAATAAGTATTATTATAGGTTACACCTGGGTTCGCAGCATAGAGACACTTTACCATAGTGTATGGGGAGAACGGCAAAACGTCTTTTTACCCATTTCTTTTTTAATTCGGGTCTTCTTCCAGTAACAGTCAAAAAAGATCCATATAGCTTGCTATGATGACGATATGAGACATTACGACGTTAACAAATAAAACTGGCTCTTTGAATCAGTTTGACAGCGGAGTGCACACCAGGTCGTCTTTACCTTTTCATCTCAATTGCAGTTATTCAGACCTCGACCAATTGTCACGGATTTTTATAAGAACAACTTCAATTTAGCAGACCTGTCGATATAAATTGTGTTTATTCTCTAATGGTAGCCTAACGCTGATGATTTGCATTTCTAAAGTTTAAACTTTACAGAATGAAAGATGTAGCCTAATTTGGCCACAACCGCAGTGCAATGCAGTAGGCCCTATATAAGTAACAATATGACTTAATATAGCGAACGATTACCTTTCATTCGCCCTTGGGTTATCCCCGTGAAGATCTCCCATGGTGTCCATTGTCTCTCTCCCTTTTCATTGGCAGTGCACTACAGGTACACAGGGACTCTTCCCTTTATAGGCCACAGTAAACGCCTTTGGTTTCATTTCTGTGCAAATGCTCTTCCCAGACATAACTTTTGTCTCCTCCTCATCAGGTGCGTCAGGCCCGATGGAACGATGGGAGGTCGATGGCCTCACGCATCATTTGTTTATTGTTTGCCTAACAAATGAAAGCGTGTAGAGTAGCGTGTAGAGCGTGCAGAGCAGGTTAGACCTAACCTGCCTTTATCATATCAATAGGTTTAGAAAGCTATTACCTATTATCACACCAGATAATAGATAATAGACACAAGCTATTATCACACCAGATCCCTTATCTTCTTTATATATGCCCCCAAGACCATTCTAACCCTTCGTCAGACTTAAAATTAAAGGTAGGCCTACCAACACGAAACTACACGCTACCATTGCTGTGCCCATTGGCCGCCACCTTGTGGTTAACGATAAAGGCCTACTAAGTATTTTAAGGATTCAATGGTTTTATCCACGTTTTCAGTTTTGTTCAAGTCATACGCAAGCTATAAAAAAAATCGTTTATTGTTCTTATTGGGGTAGGCCTACTTTACATATTAATACTTTAAATAGCCTACCATATGCTTGATAGGCCTTCTGACATATCAAGTAGTCCAATAGTCCAAAAATTATTTCATACATCAATTATTTACACAACAATAAATAAAATATACAAAAACACATTTGTGGTTTATGATGGTTGCTGTCACAATCACGTTGTAACACTGTTTTCCCTTCTTGGGGCAGTCTGGTTAGGTGAATTACCTACTGATTAATAGCATGTAATCAGTGATGAATAGAACAAACATAAATGTGTAGAAAACAAAATAGAAATAATTCAACAGATACATCATCAACATTTTACGACATAAAACATAGTTTTGAACTAGGGTTGATCACAACTATATCAGCTAAACAAATTAGCTCCCTCCTCATCTTTGTCATATCCTGGCTGCTGCCAGGATCGCTGGCGGCAGCCAGTGATCCTCCAGTACTCTCCGATGCAGGCCAGGCAGAATGCGTGGTGGCAGGGGAGGCTGACGGGCCGGGTGAGTCCCCTCAGACAGATGCAGCAGTCAGGGACCCCCGACATACCTGGGGAGAGTCACATCAAAGTCAGAGAGAGAGGGGCTGTTAAAGAGCACGGTGGAGAGAGAGAGAGAGAGAGAGAGAGAGAGAGAGAGAGAGAGAGAGAGAGAGAGAGAGAGAGAGAGAGAGAGAGAGCAAAAGAGAAAGAGAGCAAGAGGGAAAGAACGAGGAAGGAAGAAAGAGAGAGGCAGAGGTGCAACTTAGGGAAAGACAATAATTGCAAAGTGTTTCCTCCCTACGAGTCAACACTATAGCAGGTCCTTAACCACAGCCACTTTCATGGTCACCGTCATGGTTACCGCCATGGCAGACATGGCGACCATGTGTGTATTGTACTGCATGCATCAGACACAGAAACACAAAGAGAGAGAGAGAGAGAGAGAGAGAGAGAGAGAGAGAGAGAGAGAGAGAGAGAGAGAGAGAGAGAGAGAGAGAGAGAGAGAGAGAGAGAGAGAGAGAGAGAGAGAGAGAGAGACAGAGAGAGAGAGAGAGAAAGAGAGAGAGAGAGAGAGAGAGAGAGAGAGAGAGAGAGATGGAAGGGGAGAGGATGGGAGAGGGCGAGAGAGGGAAGGGAAAAAGAGATGGAAGGAGAGAGAGCACGCAGGACAAATGTAAGGAGAGAGAGACATGGATAGGAGGGAGAGAAATAGGAGAGAGAGAGAGAGAGAGAGACAGAGAGAGAGAGAGAGAGAGAGAGAGAGAGAGAGAGAGAGAGAGAGAGAGAGAGAGAGAGAGAGAGAGAGATGGAGAGAGAGAGGCTTTGATGGGGAAAGAGCGAGAAGGCAAGGGAGAGCAACACAGTAGTCTTGGACCTTGATTTGGATTCTCAGGATTGTCATTAAGCCATTATTGTCAAAACTATGACATTGCCAGGACTCCTGAGATTTCTGGATACCATAGGCTGCCGTACCCTCTGGACACCCACTTCACCTCGTCGTGGTGACATGGGTAGATCATTTATCACCGGTAAAACTTTAAACCTGTTTGACACCTCACAATTAGGTTGTTGTCTATTTAAAAACTTTTCATCAGTAAATGGTTCATGACAGCAAACAGGTATTCTTGATGACACAGACGAACAGACACACACGCACACACAGAATCTTAAAGTCCCCGAGGCACATACTTCAGCTCTTAATATGACAATAGAATACTACCACATCCGTGTACTACGGTCTACTGGAATGATGTACATACCTACTGGGACTACCAGCTCAACCTGTTGGACTCCTGTCAACTGTGCCAAAACCAAAACTAAATGGTGCACTTGGCTGTTCAAAGGTGTTGGACGCGCATGCCTTCATTAGGAAAGATCAAATGTAATTGCTGCTATATATACCTGTTAATTACCACATCGTCACACCCGTGTTCCCAGGTATCTGATTCACCTGGCATAGTTTGGAACATATTATGCAAGGTGTCTTGTGGGTGTATTATACAGCCCATCATATCCGTCCTTTTTTGTTTTGTTTCCACTCAATAGATATAGTTACAACATGTGGATTTTTATACAATCTCTACAAGTTACACTTCATTCCCACACCAACCTGCATCAGCAGAAAACAACGATTGGAACCAAGGTCCCGATGAATAAAAATAAGCAAACATTAAATGTGTGTGTGGGTCTATGGTTGTGTATTTGTGTGTATTTGTGTATTTGTACAACACATTCAGATTCAGATTCATACAATACATCTGGTGACATCTAATAATGTCTTGTGTTATGTATTGGCGGGAAAATGTACTCTCTCACTTTTACCAAGGCCACCCCAGGTTCCCCACCTGCATGTCGTCTGACTAATTAGGTGGTAATGAGGTCACCTGTTGCGGCTCGGGAACAGTTTGACCTCTGCCTGCTGGTGCTCGCGTGTAAAACCATCTAATGTCTCCAAGTTAATGTCATCTTGATATTCTTTTAGTAATTTAAGCAGAAATTGGTTGGCACGGTTATGTGTGACTAATTAAAAATATGCTCCTCTGTTCTCCAGCTTATGGAGCAACTACTGTTCATATTCCATTGTTCGGTTCTTGGATTATTTTATATCTGTTCACGAGTAGAAGTTGGGGCACCAGTAGATATTTCTTAAAGTCTAAGCTTGTTTGATTATCACCCTACAGAAATCACAAAGGAAAATAATAGTACTAATTGTAGTATTTGCTATATCCGGGCCTGCGTGCGGGCCTGTGTGCGGGCCTGGACAAATGCTTGTTTGCGGACTTACTGCTGACGCAGGCTTGTTCCCGGCCCAACACACGACAGGATGACAGATTTCCAGTTCGGAATTGGATGGCCAGATTCCCACTTTTCCCGTCCTTACCTGTTCCCAGAGCTTAAACGGGGGCACGTCAGGTCGTGTCCATTTTATTTAGCTCTCTAATGCGGTTCATACATGATGCTACCCCCCCTCCCCCGAAATGAATCTATTTGATAAGACTTGGGTAAAGATTAACTCATTGGCTGAGCTCTAAGGTATAGAGGTGTTTGATGTGAGCGAGTCCCCAAATGTAGGATCAAGGCTGTTCTGCATTGTACTCAAGTGTGCTCCTGAAGCTTTATTGGTTGGTTTCTCCGCTCACAGGCCGACAGTGTGTGGATGGAAATGGACGACCAGGACGACATGCCCACAGCTGATGAACTGGAACAGTGGGTCGAAGATGTGCTGTCCGGTAAAATAGACCCAGATATGGATGATGATGATGATGATGATGATGATGATGACGACGATAATGATGACGATGATGACGATGATGACGATGACGATGATGACGATGATGACGATGATGTCTAAATGTTCACCATCTCAAATTTCTAAATTGCCAATCCTCTCGTTTGTGTGGCCTCACAACAAGACAAACAATAGTGACTTTGGATAGCACACTGTTTTTGTCGTGTATATAGCCGGATATTTTAAGGGACACTGGAAAATCGGTAACTTCTGCCGCTAAAGTGTCGGGTTAAAATGTACCCACACGTTTATGCCCTTTGTTCGTTTTCTACATCAATCCAACTGGCCTATGATTACAAGCTAAGTTCAGTCGAAGAACCCACATCAACTATATAGTCCAATTCGGTTAACCAAAACATCTTTCACGACCAGTTGGAGTGAGAAGATACAAAGTACAGTAATATTTTTTAAACCTAGCTGGACATGGTCTTAAATAAAGTAGGAGACCACTCGAACAATTGCAGAATACATTGCTGTTTGTTTTCAGAACAACATTTTACTTGGATAAAAAAATATTTAAAAATCGACCGATGTCGTTTCTTGCATGATTCGAGTGTTGTTTAACCCTCATAAGGTGTTCGGGTCTGTGGGACCCGTTTTCAGTTTTTAGCTTTATAAAAGTGATACAAATAATTATTTTTTTGAACTAAGATTCATTGGCTTTGGCTCATTTTCTGTGAGGAACATGAATCAGAAAAGAAATTCAAGGACCCCCCCCTGTATACCCCCCCATCACATTTATATTACACACAGGGTGTTCGGGTCCAGTGGACCCGGAGCTAGTTTAAGTGTGGAAATCATAGGTTCTGTGCACCCTCATTTTCCCTTTCTCCTCTGTGTGTGTGTGTGTGTGTGTGTGTGTGTGTGTGTGTGTGTGTGTGTGTGTGTGTGTGTGTGTGTGTGTGTGTGTGTGTGTGTGTGTGTGTGTGTGTGTGTGTGTGTGTGTGTGTGTGGAGAGTAAAGCAGGTGAATGGGCCCTTGGTGTGAGCACCCACAGTGTGCACCCACTGTTCCCGCACAAGGTTGCAACATTGGAGCACCCAACACTATCTACACCCATATTCCCACACATTTCACCCTCTGTCTTGCGGGAACCAAGCTTGGGGATCTGACACTATAAAAAATCTCTGTCAGCGTGGTTCCATACCACAACTGATCAAGATGGCAAAGCGATTCTCTGTTCAGACTGCCTTACAGTTGATATTTGAAGAGACAGAGGGTTTTGATGGTGATGCAGAGGAAACAGTTTCAGAAAGTGAGGATAACATTTCTGAAAATTCAGAGTCTGACACTGAGTTTGAAGAGGAGGATCAGCATCAGCCAGCTCCGAAACGTAAAAGACAAATACACAATATACATAATACATAATAATATAAAACACAATATACATGCAACCAGTGCAAAAAATACATATGCAATACACACACAGTGAGACTCTGCCCCTCATGTGTGGTATAGACTGATATACGTATAATGGCTGTGTTCAAAGGATTTAATGTGTTGTTCAGACAGATGTTATTGAGTATGTTTCAATTTCTAATGATGTTGATCATTTCCCAGTTATGCCTGTTTTATGATGCATTTCCTTATTTTATTACATGCTAATACGAAAATAAATAAAAACGAGGGGCACCTCTATTCATAAATGTGATTTAACAAAGGTAAAGGGAACACATTTAACATATGTGTTGTTTATATTACTTGCAATTGGGTTGAAGTAACCATTTGGTGAGTATTTAAAAAAAAAAGTTAGATTATGTTGAATTAAAAGGCCTAAAATGCAATGGGTCCACCAGACCCAGCAGCACCTCCTGTGTAACAAAAAAACGAACACCCTTTGAGGGTTAAAAGCTAATATATAAAGCTCTTTTAATGTGGCTGATGTGATAGAAGCTTAACAAACGATGTTCAATCAATGATATTTATTTTATTAAGGAAATTCCCAAAAACCTGATTTACTATAAACTTACAGAATGAAGTATACAAAGTCACATTTGATGCACGTTAGACATAGAAAACTGCATTAGGTGAATAAGTGCATCAGGAATGTATATTGAACAAAGTTTTACAATCCCGATCCCAACAATAAGACATTAAGTCATTATGAAGCTATTAAGAACCTAGACCTTGCTTGACCACAAGGGTTGATGTAGAATAACATTTCCAATATGATTAAATGCCTTTACCCACCACTGCTTATGACCCGGAACCCCAAAAATATAATAAGCACCGCATTCCCATTACCATTACAAAGGTGGTAGTTATCTCTCTATGGATATTTTTCATCGTTACACTGTTCCAGGTTTCGGTCTTCAAACATAATAATGAAACTCATCTTTATATATTTTGCATTGAATATGAATATTTGCATTGAAAATTAACGTCCCACCACCATAATAATCCCCAACTGCTACCAATGGGTGGAGACACAGTTTGAAACCCACCCATGTGTATTTTCTATGTTTACATATACAGTATATTTGGTATACACTAGCATAGTAATCATTCCAGAGCTGGTCCTACACCGCGGTGATGACCAGAGGCCGGCTTTCCTCCAACTCATATGGGGACTGAAATAGGGGCGGAGCTCGCCACTGAATACGCACGCCGTGAACGAGAATATGTGCGAGGAGGACGTCAGGTCGTAGAAGGACACGAGGCCGTCCTCGTAATCCAGGAAGACGCCTACCATCTTGGGCTTGGCTATGAGGGCCAGCTTTTTGGTCGGGGCCGTCATTGCCGTGTAGCCCTCACCATCGTAATGTGTTAGCACCCAGTAGTTGGCGTCGGGCTCGAACACAAGCCTCCCTATCCGTTGAGAGGTCACCGTCGTTACACCTAGATCCCAACCCAACTTGTCGCCGACCTCAACCTGCCAGTAGGCCTTGCCCGATGTCAGTCGGTTCCGGCCGAGGACGGATGCGTACAAGTCGAACCTTTGAGAACCCATGGGTACTACCTGAAGCCCGCCGCCATCTTGTACCTCCGTGCCGTCAGCGGATATGATTAAGCATGGGTGAGCGGTGCTGGGGTCTAGCCTCACGTCCACTGCAAAATAAAATATTTTTGGGGGGTTTAATTCTTCCGCAATTAATTTTAGAAGAAAAACCTCATTGTTGCAACAACATTGTACGTGCACAATTAAAACTGCATCAAGGATATCACAAAAAGTCCCAGGATTATTTCCTTTGTGCTCCTTTTCGTAGTTATTAGTAATGAATTAGTTGGTAAAGTTGAAATATCCATTATACGGAAATTTTATACGGAGGTTTTTTTTGTTAATATAGGTTTTGAATAGGTCTATACTCTGACCGCCATCACTGATTTGACAGCTCAGAATGTTTCTTCAGTTAGGCCGTGTTCACATCTAGCATTATTTGTAATAGGAAAAAGTTGAGCCGACCGTTTTTACAACCAAAAAAAAAGCTGGCTGCGTTTTTTGTCCTAAAAGCGCAGAGAGCGGTTTTTTTCTATCGCCTAACAGCGAACCCATTCTAGACCCGACGTTACTCGCCTACTACGTATCCAGGCGAGAGCCCATTAGGCATGTCGTAGATCTCAACATATTCTGTGATTAAAACTATTAATTGCTCAACCGGCCCTTTCCCGAGTGATTTGTCCGCCATTGTTTCTTGTTTTGACAGTTGAGATTTTCCTTCGTAACGAAGTGTCAATGTTCCGCTTGTGATTGGTCAGTTGCCCAAAAGACGCCTGACGCCGGCCGCTCTCTTCCTGAAAGTTGAACTTTTTTTAACGCTCCGTATGGCAGAAGAAAACGCTGGGAGAGGCGTTTAAAAAAACGGCTGTGACTTTGTCCAGAAACACTCTGCTCCATAGGAATATAATGTAAAACAAGCGCTGGCAGATTTGAAAAAACGCTAGATGTGAACACGGCCTAACAAGGGTCATTCAGGTCTTTCTCGCAGAAAAATATATTCTAGTTCCCGTTCCCACTTCACCCAGTAGGAGAGAGGGATCCGCGACTCAACACGCAAAAAGACAGAATAAAATAAAGATGATAAGAAGGATGCCAAGAAAAAAGAGGACAGGAGTCATGACGTGGTGATGAGGGAGGGGAATGTTAACTGCAAAAATGGACAGGAAGTTAGCCAAAACGACATCAATGCTAACAGTGCCTTGAATTCTTGAATTGAGAAATAACCCAACAAACTAAATTGGAGTAGAATAATAAAGAAAGGTAAAATTACCTGCAAACTTCACGATCCTCTGCAGTTCTATGTAGGGAAATCAGAAGAATTAAATTAACTTAAATTAAGTTATTTATCTTCTTATAGGCTAATCTTCCAACCACTTTCTTACCGATTGGAGTCAATAACTCCAGTTTGTCGAGAATTTCATCCATCAGGTTTTTTCTGATACTTCGGAAGGTGCCGAAGGAGGTGGATGCATCGAGTGCTATCTCTGTTAGGTTGTTTTCCTCTTCTAGGACCGTGGTGGATGGATAATTCTAAAGGAGTAGAAAAAAGTCATTTACTTTACTGTAACGGTTTAATCAGAGACAATGGCTGACACAGAATGAGCTACATTTACACAAAATTGCCTCTTTCACCTGTAGGAAGTAAATATGATCCTCTGTGTCAGAAATGCGCCTCAGGTCCGAGATGTTCCTCCTCAGTTCCCCTATCTCGTTGTTGAGCTGCTCCTTCAATTCCTCGGCCTGCCTCTCCGCCGCCTGACTCCTCACGTCCATGGGCAGGAGAGCATGTCTTTTGGCGTTCTCCACGTAGGAAATGAGGGATGACAGAGTGCCGTCGATATCCGTCCTCTCGCTACGTAAGTGATCCTGAAAGAAACACAAAGGAAGGACCGTGATTATTATTTGGATGATTTATTTTGTTCATTATTCATGCCAGTAGCATTTGCTACTTACAAGAACCACAACAACATACTTCAGATCAGAACATGTCATACTTTTTTGTTTGCCTGTTTTAACCGGATGAAAGCGATTTATACATGACTGACAACAACTGAAGCCTCTGTATTATTGTTTTTTTTTTACTTTTCAAAAGGAAGCAACACTATCTCAAGTCTGCCTCAACAATTGTAAATTCAATCCCAAGATCTCTCCTTTAAAAATACATAACTTTCCTCACCTGGGAAACCCTGATCGAGGAACGGATTTCCTGCAGCTTGTTTCGCCGTCTCGCAATCCCCCCCTGAAACGTAACCTCGAGGTAGTTCAGCTGGCCCTTCAGGGAGAAAGAAGAACATCTCAATTTTGACTCCCATATAAAGCCGGAGTATAACATCACTTTTCACTCAATACTGATAGTGGTCCTCAACAGCTTTCAAGGTCAATGTTGTACCGAACCAATTTGCATTGTGTATTATTTAAAGTGGGATTTCTGTTTCGTTCTCTTTGGGCGACATCTTTGGCGATATGCGGTAACTTTCCAGAGGGTTACAATTAGCGTAGCCACCAACCAGCTCATAACATTCATAACACTGCAAACCTGTGGGCCATAGGCTCCATCTCTGTGTTGCCTGATTTGGTGGAAGAAAGTCACTGATCAGACACTCTCAAACCATCTTAGATTGCGGGTAAGTCAAGCGGCTGGGGTGTTTGACTCCAAGCAGAAAGATACTGGCTTTGATCCCCAATTCCCATAGTCCACCTGTCAGCAACTTAGAGCCAGATGTCCTAACCCCTATCTACTCCTCAATGGCATTTCTCTGAAAGTCACGATAGATAAAAGCGACTCATGACTGCAAAATGACAACATTAAAACTCAAACATGTGAGATCTTCCAAAACCCTCACCCTTTTCTCCTCCCACATCGTCTCCAAGGAAACAACCTCCAGCCCCTCCTCCACACAGAGCACGCAGATGCAGCGGCCGCTGTCGCGGCAGTAGAGCTCCAGGGGCCGCCCGTGCTCCGGGCAGGCCCTGTCGTCCAGGTTCTCCACAGGCGCCACCATCCTGTGGCCCCTCATGCGGTTCCTACTGTCGTGGCCCTCGAGGTGGGCCCGGCAGTACGACATCAGACACACCAGGCACGACTTCAGGGCCCTGCGGGCCCCGGGCCCAATGCAGACGTCGCAGACCACCTCTCGGGGCCTCCCGGCGGACCCCTCGGCCATTTGGCCCCTGGCCTCCAGCCGGGCCTGGTCCAGGTCCTGCAGGAGTCCCTTCAGCACGACGTTGACATCGGGGATGCGGCCTAGGTGCTGCTTGCAGGTCGGGCAGCTGTTGTCACTGTAGATGGCGTTGCAGTTCAGGCAGGCCTTGCAGAAGGAGTGGCCGCAGCAGGTGGTGACGGGATCCGAGAACAGGTCATTGCAGATGGGGCAGCTCAGGTGCCTCTCTACGGGCAGGCTGAGGCCCGAGGGCTGCGCGGAACGGGCCGGGTCCAGGATGGGGCGCAGAGACATGAGGCTATGCCGAGAATATATGTATCGTTACTACTATGAATGACGATATTAGTGTGATAACACCAAAACACGGTGCTTTAGCAAACAATATTCATAGTTCTAATGTAATGAATACACCGAATATAATGCTCGTAGTGATTGGCTCATAGCAATGGTTATAGTGATGCAGCCAAAATAAACCGATTCAGATTCAGGTTTGCGTAACAAACAAGGAATTTGACTTCGGTTAACCCTTTGCTCTCAAAGTAGCCGACAACACTCCACACTTAACTTATTGTTAAAGAACACAAAACCGAAAGAACAGTACGAAATATAAATACACTGTTAAGTTTAAATGACAGTATGACAATACAATATAATATACTAATTTGCAAAAAATAATATACAATAACAATATAATAGGAAGAAACTATGTGAGGGAGGAAATGGTGCAATATCAGTGAAGTCAATATACGGTCAGAGATTTAAAGTTTCAATATAAATATAATTACAATTTTTTTTTTTCTCTTAAGAATGCTTTGTGAATCCGGCCCCAGGTTCTTAAAACGCCTATTTGCATTGGCCTTTCATACAATATAATTGAACGACTGCAATTACCCACTCTATTATGTATACAATAGAGCTTATTAGTTACTAGCACGCACAAAGTTGAAGTGACGGTGAACCCATTGTTTCAGCTTTGAAATATTAAATACATATTGCGCTTTGCTTTGACTTTCAGGAAGGAGTGGGGCGTGGTATCCCCATGGTTACGACCAACGCCGACGCGACGACCTCATAATAAGTCAAAGTCAAAAAGTCAAAGTCAGCTTTATTGTCAACACTAAAGCACTATAAGCAATGTTGTAGACCTATATGAAATCCGCCCCACATTGTATCTTTATACTATCGGTGACCGGGAAGCCTCAACCTCACTCGGACGCGGACGTGTTGTTATACTAGGTAAAGGCTACTTGTATCATGGTCTACTAAGTTTACTAAGTATTATTATAGGTTACACCTGGGTTCGCAGCATAGAGACACTTTACCATAGTGTATGGGGAGAACGGCAAAACGTCTTTTTACCCATTTCTTTTTTAATTCGGGTCTTCTTCCAGTAACAGTCAAAAAAGATCCATAGCTTGCTATGATGACGATATGAGCCATTACGACGTTAACAAATAAAACTGGCTCTTTGAATCAGTTTGACAGCGGAGTGCACACCAGGTCGTCTTTACCTTTTCATCTCAATTGCAGTTATTCAGACCTCGACCAATTGTCACGGATTTTTATAAGAACAACCTCAATTTAGCAGACCTGTCGATATAAATTGTGTTTATTCTCTAATGGTAGCCTAACGCTGATGATTTGCATTTCTAAAGTTTAAACTTTACAAAATGAAAAATGTAGCCTAATTTGGCCACAACCGCAGTGCAAATGCAGTAGGCCCTATATAAATAACAATATGACTTAATATAGAGAACGATTACCTTTCATTCGCCCTTGGGTTATCCCCGTGAAGATCTCCCATGGTGTCCATTGTCTCTCTCCCTTTTCATTGGCAGTGCACTACAGGTACACAGGGACTCTTCCCTTTATAGGCCACAGTAAACGCCTTTGGTTTCATTTCTGTGCAAATGCTCTTCCCAGACATAACTTTTGTCTCCTCCTCATCAGATGCGTTAGGCCCGATGGAACGATGGGAGGTCGATGGCCTCACGCATCATTTGTTTATTGTTTGCCTAACAAATGAAAGCGTGTAGAGTAGCGTGTAGAGCGTGCAGAGCAGGTTAGACCTAACCCACCAGATCCCTTATCTTCTTTATATATGCCCCCAAGACCATTCTAACCCTTCGTCAGACTTAAAATTAAAGGTAGGCCTACCAACACGAAACTACACGCTACCATTGCTGTGCCCATTGGCCGCCACCTTGTGGTTAACGATATAGGCCTACTAAGTATTTTAAGGATACAATGGTTTGATCCACGTTTTCAGTTTTGTTCAAGCCATACCCAAGCTATCAAAAAATCGTTTATTGGTCTTATTGGGGTATTTTACATATTAATACTTTAAATACCATATGCTTGATAGGCCTTCTGACATATCAAGTAAAAATAAAAATAAAAATATTTCATACATCAATTATTTACACAACAATAAATAAAATATACAAAAACACATTTGTGGTTTATGATGGTTGCTGTCACAACCACGTTGTAACACTGTTTTCCCTTCTTGGGGCAGTCTGGTTAGGTGAATTACCTACTGATTAATAGCATGTAATCAGTGATGAATAGAACAAACATAAATGTGTAGAAAACAAAATAGAAATAATTCAACAGATACATCATCAACATTTTACGACATAAAACATAGTTTTGAACTAGGGTTGATCACAACTATATCAGCTGAACAAATTAGCTCCCTCCTCATCTTTGTCATATCCTGGCTGCCGCCAGGATCGCTGGCGGCAGCCAGTGATCCTCCAGTACTCTCCGATGCAGGCCAGGCAGAATGCGTGGGGGCAGGGGAGCTTGACGGGCCGGGTGAGTCCCCTCAGACAGATGCAGCAGTCAGGGACCCCCGACATACCTGGGGAGAGTCACATCAAAGTCAGAGAGAGAGGGGCTGTTAAAGAGCACGGTGGAGAGAGAGAGAGAGAGAGAGAGAGAGAGAGAGAGAGAGAGAGAGAGAGAGAGAGAGAGAGAGAGAGAGAGCAAAAGAGAAAGAGAGCAAGAGGGAAAGAACGAGGAAGGAAGAAAGAGAGAGGCAGAGGTGCAACTTAGGGAAAGACCATAATTGCAAAGTGTTTCCTCCCTACGAGTCAACACTAGGCAGGTCCTTAACCACAGCCACTTTCATGGTCACCGTCATGGTTACCGCCATGGCAGACATGGCGACCATGTGTGTATTGTACTGCATGCATCAGACACAGAAACACAAAGAGAGAGAGAGAGAGAGAGAGAGAGAGAGAGAGAGAGAGAGAGAGAGAGAGAGAGAGAGAGAGAGAGAGAGAGAGAGAGAGAGAGAGAGAGAGAGAGGCTTTGATGGGGAAAGAGCGAGAAGGCAAGGGAGAGCAACACAGCAGTCTTGGACCTTGATTTGGATTCTCAGGATTGTCATTAAGCCATTATTGTCAAAACTATGACATTGCCAGGACTCCTGAGATTTCTGGATTCCATAGGCTGCCGTACCCTCTGGACACCCACTTCACCTCGTCGTGGTGACACGGGTAGATCATTTATCACCGGTAAAACTTTACACCTGTTTGACACCTCACAATTAGGTTGTTGTCTGTTTAAAAACTTTTCATGAGTAAATGGTTTATGACAGCAAACAGGTATTCTTGATGACACAGACGAACAGACACACACGCACACACAGAATCTTAAAGTCCCCGAGGCACATACTTCAGCTCTTAATATGACATTAGAATACTACCACATCCGTGTACTACGGTCTACTGGAATGATGTACATACCTACTGGGACTACCAGCTCAACCTGTTGGACTCCTGTCAACTGTGCCAAAACCAAAGCTAAATGGTGCACTTGGCTGTTCAAAGGTGTTGGACGCGCATGCCCTCATTAGGAAAGATCAAATGTAATTGCTGCTATATATACCTGTTAATTACCACATCGTCACACCCGTGTTCCCAGGTTTCTGATTCACCTGGCATAGTTTGGAACATATTATGCCAGGTGTCCTGTGGGTGTATTATACAGCCCATCATATCCGTCCTTTTTTGTTTTGTTTCCACTCAATATATAGTATAGTTACAACATGTGGATTTTTATACAATCTCTACAAGTTACACTTCATTCCCACACCAACCTGCATCAGCAGAAAAAAACGATTGGAACCAAGGTCCAGATGAATAAAAATAAGCAAACATTAAATGTGTGTGTGGGTCTATGGTTGCGTATTTGTGTGTATTTGTGTATTTGTACAACACATTCAGATTCAGATTCATACAATACATCTGGTGACATCTAATAATGTCTTGTGTTATGTATTGGCGGGAAAATGTACTCTCTCACTTTTACCAAGGCCACCCCAGGTTCCCCACCTGCATGTCGTCTGACTAATTAGGTGGTAATGAGGTCACCTGTTGCGGCTCGTGAACAGTTTGACCTCTGCCTGCTGGTGCTCGCGCGTAAAACCATCTAATGTCTCCAAGTTAATGTCATCTTGATATTATTTTAGTAATTTAAGCAGAAATTGGTTGGCACGGTTATGTGTGACTAATTAAAAATATGCTCCTCTGTTCTCCAGCTTATGGAGCAACTACTGTTCATATTCCATTGTTCGGTTCTTGGATTCTTTTACATCTGTTCACTAGTAGAAGTTGGGGTACCAGTAGATATTTCTTTAAGTCTAAGCTTGTTTGATTATCACCCTGCAGAAATCACAAAGGAAAATAATAGTACTAATTGTAGTATTTGCTATATCCGGGCCTGCGTGCGGGCCTGTGTGCGGGCCTGGACACATGCTTGTTTACGGACTTACTGCTGACGCAGGCTTGTTCCCGGCCCAACACACGACAGGATGACAGATTTCCAGTTCGGAATTGGATGGCCAGATTCCCACTTTTCCCGTCCTTACCTGTTCCCAGAGCTTAAACGGGAGCAAGTCAGGTCGTGTCCATTTTATTTAGCTCTGTAATGCAGTTCATACATGATGTTACCCCCCCTCCCCCGAAATGAATCTATTTGATAAGACTTGGGTAAAGATTAACTCATTGGCTGAGCTCTAAGGTATAGAGGTGTTTGATGTGAGCGAGTCCCCAAATGTAGGATCAGGGCTGTTCTGCATTGTACTCAAGTGTGCTCCTGAAGCTTTATTGGTTGGTTTCTCCGCTCACAGGCCGACAGTGTGTGGATGGAAATGGACGACCAGGACGACATGCCCACAGCTGATGAACTGGAACAGTGGGTCGAAGATGTGCTGTCCGGTAAAATAGACCCAGATATGGATGATGATGATGATGATGATGATGACGATGATGACGATGATGACGATGATGACGATGACGTCTAAATGTTCACCATCTCAAATTTCTAAATTGCCAATCCTCTCGTTTGTGTGGCCTCACAACAAGACAAACAATAGTGTCTTTGGATAGCACACTGTTTTTGTCGTGTATATAGCTGGATATTTTAAGGGACACTGGAAAATCGGTAACTTCTACCGCTAAAGTGTCGGGTTAAAATGTACCCACACGTTTATGCCCTTTGTTCGTTTTCTACATCAATCCAACTGGCCTATGATTACAAGCTAAGTTCAGTCGAAGAACCCACATCAACTCTATAGTCCAATTCGGTTAACCAACACATCTTTCACGACCAGTTGGAGTGAGAAGATACAAAGTACAGTAATATTTTTTAAACCTAGTGTGCACCCACTGTTCCCGCACAAGGTTGCAACATTGGAGCACCCAACACTATCTACACCCATATTCCCACACATTTCACCCTCTGTCTTGCGGGAACCAAGCTTGGGGATCTGACACTATAAAAAATCTCTGTCGGCGTGGTTCCATACCACAACTGATCAAGATGGCAAAGCGATTCTCTGTTCAGACTGCCTTACAGTTGATATTTGAAGAGACAGAGGGTTTTGATGGTGATGCAGAGGAAACAGTTTCAGAAAGTGAGGATAACATTTCTGAAAATTCAGAGTCTGACACTGAGTTTGAAGAGGAGGATCAGCATCAGCCAGCTCCGAAACGTAAAAGACAAATACACAATATACATAATACATAATAATATAAAACACAATATACATGCAACCAGTGCAAAAAATACATATGCAATACACACAGTGAGACTCTGCCCCTCATGTGTGGTATAGACTGATATACGTATAATGGCTGTGTTCAAAGGATTTAATGTGTTGTTCAGACAGATGTTATTGAGTGTTTCAATTTCTAATGATGTTGATAATTTCCCAGTTATGCCTGTTTTATGATGCATTTCCTTATTTTATTACATGCTAATACGAAAATAAACAAAAACGAGTGGCCCCTCTATTCATAAATGTGATTTAACAAAGGTAAAGGGAACAAATTTAACATATGTGTTGTTTATATTACTTGCAATTGGGTTGAAGTAACCATTTGGTGAGTATTTAAAAAAAAAAAGTTAGATTATGTTGAATTAAAAGGCCTAAAATGCAATGGGTCCACCAGACCCAGCAGCACCTCCTGTGTAACAAAAAAACGAACACCCTTTGAGGGTTAAAAGCTAATATATAAAGCTCTTTTAATGTGGCTGATGTGATAGAAGCTTAACAAACGATGTTCAATCAATGATATTTATTTTATTAAGGAAATTCCCAAAAACCTGATTTACTATAAACTTACAGAATGAAGTATACAAAGTCACATTTGATGCACGTTAGACATAGAAAACTGCATTAGGTGAATAAGTGCATCAGGAATGTATATTGAACAAAGTTTTACAATCCCGATCCCAACAATAAGACATTAAGTCATTATGAAGCTATTAAGAACCTAGACCTTGCTTGACCACAAGGGTTGATGTAGAATAACATTTCCAATATGATTAAATGCCTTTACCCACCACTGCTTATGACCCGGAACCCCAAAAATATAATAAGCACCGCATTGTCACGACTTGACTCAGGGACCAGGACTCAGAAGCAAAACTCAGAAGACGGCAGTATGTTTAAACCAAAACGCTTTACTAGAAAAAGGTAACAAAGAACGCTCTCATGGAGGATACAAAACTATAACCAAAAGGTGCTCGCTTAGGAGTATACAAAACAGTTAAATACAGTAGTGTCTGCAAGTGTCAAAAACGAACAAATCCTGAGGCTTGACAATACGCTAGGGACGCAAGACGAACTGACATTAGACAAAGGAAAACAAGGGCTATTTATACATGAGGGAGGGGAACACAGGTGAGACGAATCAGAGACCGGGGAGGCAATCACAGTTGAGAAAGTCAAGTGCCTGAAACGAGAGGGAAAAGGGAACTACAAAATAAAACAGGAAGTGAATGACATGAGTGGTATTAACTTGGCTCAACAGAATTAACAAACTTTGCGTGACATGACAGTACCCCCCTTTCTAAGGACGGCTCCTGACGGCCCAGGCACCTGAAGATATTGCCTGTCAAAGTCCTCTATTAAGGATCGATCCACCACGAAACTGGATGGGATCCAAGACCTCTCCTCTGGGCCATAACCCTCCCAATCCACCAGGAACTGCCTCCCTCGTCCTCTCTTACGGACAGCCAAAAGCCTTTTGACAGTGTATGTTGGACCGCCATCCACAATCCGGGGTGGGGGTGGGGGCTTGGAGGCGGGAACCAAGGTGCTCTCGGTGAGTGGTTTGACCTTGCTGACATGGAATGTGGGATGTACTTTCAGAGACCTGGGGAGTTTTAACCTCACAGACACAGGATTAACCACATTGGACACTGGGAATGGACCAATAAACTTGGGAGCTAGCTTACGTGACATGACGTGGAGAGGCAAGTCCTTGGTGGCCAGCCAGACTTTCTGACCTGGCCTGTAGCATGGAGCAGGCCGACGTTGCCGATCTGCAACACTCTTCATCCTTGTGGCGCTACGCAGCAGGACCCTGCGAGCCGCAGCCCAGATGCGGTGGCAGCGACGTACCATGGCATGGTACGTTCACCCTCTGTCTCTTGAAACAACGGAGGCTGATATCCATAAGCACACTGAAAGGGTGAGAGCCCGGTAGCAGAGGGTGGAAGTGTGTTGTGGGCATATTCTACCCATGTGAGGTGCTTACTCCAGGAGGCCTGGTTCTGTGAGACTAAGCAGCGGAGGCAGGTCTCCAGCTCCTGGTTAAGCCTCTCAGTCTGACCATTAGACTGAGGATGATAACCGGAAGTGAGACTGACGGTGGCACCTAGGAGATGGCAGAACTCCTTCCAAAACTTGGAAATAAACTGCGGTCCACGATCCGATACAATGTCTCTGGGGAACCCATGGAGCCTGAAAACATTGTTCATCATAACGTCTGCTGTTTCTTTGGCTGAGGGGAGCTTGGGTAGAGCAATGAAATGAGCCATTTTAGAAAACCTGTCTACCACCGTCAGCACAGTGGTGTTACCTTCCGAGTAGGGGAGACCGGTGACGAAGTCCATGGATATATCTGACCAGGGGCGGTGTGGGACAGGGAGAGGCTGAAGCAGTCCCATCGGTGCTCTGGAAGAGAATTTGTTTTGTGCACAGATCGGACAAGCCCCCACGTACTCCTTGACTGCTCTTTCCATGGCCGGCCACCAGAACCTCTGCTTAATGAAAAACACAGTTCTTCTTACCCCTGGATGACAGGTGAGCACCGACGTGTGAGCCCAGTGGATAACCTGTGGACGGAGGGACACTGGGACAAACAACCGGTCTTGAGGACAACCACTAGGTGCCGGGCTCACCCCATTAGCACTCTTCACCTCTGATTCTATTTGCCATGTAACTCCTCCTACCACACTGTTAAGTGGTAGGATATGTTCAGGTTCCTTGGCAGCAGGCTCAGGATCATACAGACGGGACAGAGCATCAGGCTTGGTATTTTGGGACCCAGGTCTGTAAGAAAGTGAGAAGTTAAAGCGATTGAAAAAGAGGGACCACCTGGCCTGGCGAGAGTTAAGTCTCTTGGCATTCCTTAAGTACTCAAGATTTTTATGGTCCGTCCAGACCAAAAAAGGCTGCTCCGCCCCCTCCAACCAGTGCCTCCATTCCTCTAATGCAACTTTGACTGCTAAAAGTTCCTTGTTGCCTATGTCGTAGTTCTTCTCAGCTGGAGTCAATTTACGTGAGAAGAAGGCACAAGGGTGGAGTTTGTTGTCCTTGGCCGACTTCTGTGACAGAATGGCTCCAATGCCGACATTTGAGGCATCCACCTCCACCACAAACTGCCGTCGCGGGTCTGGAACCGTGAGTATGGGAGCCGTGGTGAACCTTTCCTTCAGCTGTTGGAAGGCTCGCTCCGCCTGAGGATTCCACACAAACGGAACCTTGGAAGAGGTGAGAGCATGCAAAGGGGACGCAATGGCACCGAAATTTCGAACAAACCTCCGGTAAAAGTTAGCGAACCCTAAGAACTGTTGCAACTTTTTGCAGCTGGTTGGAGTAGACCAATTGACCACAGCACTGACCTTGCTAGGGTCCATCTGGACCTTATTCTCTGAGATGATGAACCCTAGGAATGAGGTAGTGTTCACATGAAATTCGCATTTCTCAGCTTTCACAAACAATTGATTTTCCAGAAGCTTCTGGAGGGCCTGTCGGACGTGCTGGACATGAGCCTCTTCATCAGGGGAAAATATCAAAATGTCATCCACATATACAAAAACAAATCTGTTCAAATAATCTCTAAGCACATCATTTACAAAAGCTTGGAAGACACCAGGTGCATTAGTTAAGCCGAAAGGCATCACAAGATACTCATAATGTCCATGAGGTGTGTTGAAACCTGTTTTCCATTCGTCCCCCTCCCTGATTCGAACCAAATGGTAAGCATTACGGAGATCTAGCTTAGTGAATATTTTGGCGTCCTGTAAAAGTTCAAAAGCAGAGGAGATGAGTGGGAGGGGGTACCTGTTTTTAACAGTGATTTCATTCAATGGAGCATAGTCGATACAGGGCCTGAGAGACCCATCTTTCTTCCCTACAAAGAAGAATCCGGCTCCCGCCGGTGAGGAGGAAGGCCGAATCAACCCAGCCTTCACCGAGGATTTGATGTATTCAGTCATGGCCTCCTTCTCAGGACCTGAAAGAGAGTACAGTCTGCCCTTGGGGATGGGAGCCCCTGGGAACAAGTCTATGGCACAGTCATAGGGCCTATGTGGGGGAAGTGATGTGGCCTTAGCCTTGTTGAACGCCTCTTTAAGATCAAGAAAACATGGCGGCACCTTGGTGAAATCTGGGAAGTCAGAGTCACAATCATGCTCGATTGGTTCAGTCTTGGTCTGGACATGATTGACAGTTAGACTAGTGTCGGTCTCGTGAACCTGGTCTACCTTACCAGTATTGTCTCTAAAACACAACTCGCGGCAATCTAATCCCCACTCCTTGATCCTGCCCGATCTCCAGTCTATATGGGGGTTATGTCTGGTCAGCCATGGGAAGCCTAATATGAGTGGGTACAGTGCTGAGTTGAATAAATGGAACCTTATGTCTTCTGTGTGTTTATCGGCGAACGTAAGTGTGATGGGTTCTGTGACATGGGTGACATTGAATAAGATTTTACCATCTAGAGCCCTGGCTGTGATGGGTCGAGGCAAGATCTCAGTCTTAATGCTAAGCCTTTTAACCATACCCCAGTCCAAGAGATCTACATCCGCTCCAGAGTCTACCAGCACCTTCCGAGTGAGAGTCTTGTAATGAGCAGATACCTGGACTTGAGTCAGGGGACGAGAAGGGAAGTTGAAGACAGGGGGTCGGCTCGCCAGCGCTCTCCTCCTCACCGGCGAGCCTGCCCTTTTGCTGGGCATGATGACCACTGATGGTCTGGTTGGCCACAGTAGAAGCAGCAACCCTCATGTTTACGACGCTGTCGCTCCTCGGGTGTGACCTTAGCCCTGCCCAACTGCATGGGCTCCTCAGGAACCTTAGTGAGCGCTGGTCTCCCCGGAGAAGGTTGAGGCTGGAGCTGTGGCGTCCAGGCCGTCCTGGGAAAGGGAGCAGAAGTGCGCAGTCTTTCTCTGCGCCTCTCTTGAAGACGGTTGTCTATGCGAGTGGCCATGGAGATTATTATATCCAGATCGGTGGGAAGCTCTAGGGGCGCCAACTGGTCTTTGATGGAGTCTGTGAGTCCATTCATGAAGGCATCAATTAAGGCAGGGTCGTTCCACCCACTGTCTGCAGCCAAAGTCCTGAATTCAATGGCATAGTCTGTGACTGGCCGATTGTGCTGTTTAATTTGCATTAGCACCCTGGACGCCTCCCTAGCTGGGGAGGAGTGATCAAAAACTCGGCTCATGGTGTCAGTGAACCTGGAGAGTGTTTGGCAAACAATTGAGTCTCTGGACCATTCTGCCGTTGCCCATGCTGCCGCTCTACCCGTCAAATGGGACATAACAAAAGCTATTCTAGCCTGGTCGGACACAAATGCAGCTGGGTTGTGTTTAAAATGTAAGTCACAGAGCACCAAAAATGGCCTACAGTCCCCTGAGTCTCCGGAAAACTTATCTGGAGCAGCCAGCCGAAGTCCAGTAGACGGGAACCGGGCATGGTCCAAAGCAGCAGTGTTCTCGGAAGCCGGCGTAGGTGTCATGGCAGGGAGTGAAGCTGAGGGATCAGCCTTAACGTGTCCAATGAGAAAACTGAGTTGATCTGTCAGGAGGTTTACTTGTTCGGTGACAGAAGACTGGAAATTCCCCAGTTGCTCGGTGAGAACCCGCAGTCCTTGGTTAATGGAGGACAGGTGTTGCTCGTGCTCATGTAGACGAGCACCCTGGGCTCGCATGGCTAGCTTCACCACTTCCGAGTCTGCTGAGTCCATATTTACGGTCAGTTCGTTCTGTCACGACTTGACTCAGGGACAAGGACTCAGAAGCAAAACTCAGAAGACGGCAGTATGTTTAAACCAAAACGCTTTACTAGAAAAAGGTAACAAAGAACGCTCTCATGGAGGATACAAAACTATAACCAAAAGGTGCTCGCTTAGGAGTATACTAAACAGTTAAATACAGTAGTGTCTGCAAGTGTCAAAAACGAACAAATCCTGAGGCTTGACAATACGCTAGGGACGCAAGACGAACTGACATTAGACAAAGGAAAACAAGGGCTATTTATACATGAGGGAGGGGAACACAGGTGAGACGAATCAGAGACCGGGGAGGCAATCACAGTTGAGAAAGTCAAGTGCCTGAAACGAGAGGGAAAAGGGAACTACAAAATAAAACAGGAAGTGAATGACATGAGTGGTATTAACTTGGCTCAACAGAATTAACAAACTTTGCGTGACATGACACGCATTCCCATTACCATTACAAAGGTGGTAGTTATCTCTCTATGGATATTTTTCATCGTTACACGGTTCCAGGTTTCGGTCTTCAAACATAATAATGAAACTCATCTTTATATATTTTGTATTGAATATGAATATTTGCATTGAAAATTAACGTCCCACCGACATAATAATCCCCAACTGCTACCAATGGGTGGAGACACAGTTTGAAACCCACCCATGTGTATTTTCTATGTTTACATATACAGTATATTTGGTATACACTAGCATAGTAATCATTCCAGAGCTGGTCCTACACCGCAGTGATGACCAGAGGCCGGCTTTCCCCCAAATCAATATGGGGACTGAAATAGGGGCAGAGCTCGCCACTGAATACGCACGCCGTGAACGAGAATATGTGCGAGGAGGACGTCAGGTCGTAGAAGGACACGAGGCCGTCCTCGTAATCCAGGAAGACGCCTACCATCTTGGGCTTGGCTATGAGGGCCAGCTTTTTGGTCGGGGCCGTCATTGCCGCGTAGCCCTCACCATCGTAATGTGTTAGCACCCAGTAGTTGGCGTCGGGCTCGAACAAAAAGCTCCCTATCCGTTGAGAGGTCACCGTCGTTACACCTAGATCCCAACCCAACTTGTCGCCGACCTCAACCTGCCAGTAGGCCTTGCCCGATGTCAGTCGGTTCCGGCCGAGGACGGATGCGTACAAGTCGAACCTTTGAGAACCCATGGGTACTACCTGAAGCCCGCCGCCATCTTGTACCTCCGTGCCGTCAGCGGATATGATTAAGCGTGGGTGAGCGGTGCTGGGGTCTAGCCTCACGTCCACTGCAAAATAAAATATTTTTGGGGGGTTTAATTCTTCCGCAATTAATTTTAGAAGAAAAACCTCATTGTTGCAACAACATTGTACGTGCACAATTAAAACTGCATCAAGGATATCACAAAAAGTCCCAGGATTATTTCCTTTGTGCTCCTTTTCGTAGTTATTAGTAATGAATTAGTTGGTAAAGTTGAAATATCCATTATACGGAAATTTTATACAGAGGTTTTTTTTGTTAATATAGGTTTTGAATAGGTCTATACTCTGACCGCCATCACTGATTTGACAGCTGAGAATGTTTCTTCAGTTAGGCCGTGTTCACATCTAGCATTATTTGTAATAGGAAAAAGTTGAGCCGACCGTTTTTACAACCAAAAAAAAAGCTGGCTGCGTTTTTTGTCCTAAAAGCGCAGAGAGCGGTTTTTTTCTATCGCCTAGCAGCGAACCCATTCTAGACCCGACGTTACTCGCCTACTACGTATCCAGGCTAGAGCCCATTAGGCATGTCGTAGATCTCAACATATTCTGTGATTAAAACTATTAATTGCTCAACCGGCCCTTTCCCGAGTGATTTGTCCGCCATTGTTTCTTGTTTTGACAGTTGAGATTTTCCTTCGTAACGAAGTGTCAATGTTCCGCTTGTGATTGGTCAGTTGCCCAAAAGACGCCTGACGTCGGCCGCTCTCTTCCTGAAAGTTGAACTTTTTTTAACGCTCCGTATGGCAGAAGAAAACGCTGGGAGAGGCGTTTAAAAAAACGGCTGTGACTTTTTCCAGAAACACTCTGCTCCATAGGAATATAATGTAAAACAAGCGCGGGCAGATTTGAAAAAAACGCTATATGTTAACACGGCCTAACAAGGGTCATTCAGGTCTTTCTCGCAGAAAAAGATACTCTTGTTCCCGTTCCCACTTCACCCAGTAGCAGAGAGGGATCCGCGACTCAACACGCAAAAAGACAGAATAAAATAAAGATGATAAGAACGATGCCAAGAAAAAAGAGGACAGGAGTCATGACGTGGTGATGAGGGAGGGGAATGTTAACTGCAAAAATGGACAGGAAGTTAGCCAAAACGACTTCAATGCTAACAGTGCCTTTAATTCTTGAATTGAGAAATAACCCAACAAACTAAATTGGAGTAGAATAATACAGAAAGGTAAAATTACCTGCAAACTTCACGATCCTCTGCAGTTCTATGTAGGGAAATCAGAAGAATTAAATTAACTTAAATTAAGTTATTTATCTTCTTATAGGCTAATCTTCCAACCACTTTCTTACCGATTGGAGTCAATAACTCCAGTTTGTCGAGAATTTCATCCATCAGGTTTTTTATGATACTTCGGAAGGTGCCGAAGGAGGTGGATGCATCGAGTGCTATCTCTGTTAGGTTGTTCTCCTCATCTCGGTCCTGGGTGGATGGAAAATTCTAAACGAGTAGAAAAAAACAAGTGAAATAATTCAGTCATTTACTTTACTGTAACGGTTTAATCAGAGAAAATGGCTGACACCGAATGATCTATATTTATACAAAATTGCCTCTGTCACCTGTAGGAAGTAAATATGATCCTCTGTGTCAGAAATGCGCCTCAGGTCCGAGATGTTCTTCCGCAGTTCCCCTATCTCGTTGTTGAGCTGCTCCTTCAATTCCTCGGCCCGCCTCTCCACCGCCCGACTCCTCTCGTCAATGGGCAGGAGAGCATGTCTTGTGGCGTTCCCCACGTATGAAATGAGGGATGACAGAATGCCGTCGATATCCATCCTCTCGCTACGTAAGTGATCCTGAAAGAAACACAAAGGAAGGACCGTGATTATTATTTGGATGATTTATTTTGTTCATTATTCATGCCAGTAGCATTTGCAACTTACTAGAACCACAACAACATACTTCAGATCAGAACATGTCATACTTTGTTGTATGCCTGTTTTAATCGGATGAGAGCGATTTATACATGACTGACAACAACTGAAGCCTCTGTATTATTGTTTTTTTTTTTTACTTTTCAAAAGGAAGCAACACTATCTCAAGTCTGCCTCAACAATTGTAAATTCAATCCCAAGATCTCCCCTTAAAAATACATAACTTTCCTCACCTGGGAAACCCTGATCGAGGAACGGATTTCCTGCAGCTGGTTTTTCCGTCTCGCAATCCCCCCCTGAAACGTAACCTCGAGGTAGTTCAGCAGGCCCTTCAGGGAGAAAGAAGAACATCTCAATTTTGACTCCCATATGAAGCCGGAGTATAACATCACTTTTCAGTCAATACTGATAGTGGTCATCAACAGCTTTCAAAGTCAATGTTGTACCGAACCAATTTGCATTGTGTATTATTTAAAGTGGGATTTCTGTTTCGTTCTCTTTGGGCGACACCTTTGGCGATATGCGGTAACTTTCCAGAGGGTTACAATTAGCGTAGCCACCAACCAGCTCATAACATTCATAACACTGCAAACCTGTGGGCCATGGGCTCCATCTCTGTGTTGCCTGATTTGGTGGAAGAAAGTCACTGATCAGACACTCTCAAACCATCTTAGATTGCGGGTATGATCCCCAATTCCCATAGTCCACCTGTCAGCAACTTAGAGCCAGATGTCCTAACCCCTATCTACTCCTCAATGGCATATCTCTGAAAGTCATTAGATAAAAGCGACTCATGACTGCACAATGACAACAATAAAACTCAAACATGTGAGATCTTCCAAAACCCTCACCCTTTTCTCCTCCCACTCCTTCTCCACGGAAACAACCTCCCGCCCCTCCTCCACACAGAGGACGCAGATGCAGCGGTCGCTGTCGCGGCAGTAGAGCTCCAGGGGCCGCCCGTGCTCCGGGCAGGCCCTGTCGTCCAGGTTCTCCACAGGCGCCACCATCCTGTGGCCCCTCAGGCGGTTCCTACTGTTGTGGCCCTCGAGGTGGGCCCGGCAGTACGACAACAGACACACCAGGCACGACATCAGGGCCTTGCGGGCCCCGGGCCCAATACAGACGTCGCAGACCACCTCTCGGGGCCTCCCGGCGGACCCCTCGGCCATTTGGCCCCTGGCCTCCAGCCGGGCCTGGTGCAGGTCCTGCAGGAGTCCCTCCAGGATGACGTTGACCTCGGGGATGCGGCTGAGGTGCTGCCTGCAGGTCGGGCAGCTGTTGTCACTGTACATGGCGTTGCGGTTCAGGCAGGCCTTGCAGAAGGAGTGGCCGCAGCAGGTGGTCACGGGATCCAAGAACAGGTCATTGCAGATGGGGCAGCTCAGGTGCCTCTCTACGGGCAGGCTCAGGCCCGAGGGCTGCGCGGAACGGGCCGGGTCCGGGATGGGGCGCAGAGACATGAGGCTATGCCGAGAATATATGTATTGTTACTACTATGAATGACGATATTAGATGTGATAACACCACGACCCAGTGCTTTAGCAAACTATATTCATAGTTCTAATGTAATGAACATACCGAAAATAATGCTCGTAGTGATAGGCTTATAGCAATGGTTATAGTGATGCAGCCAAAATAAACCTATTCAGATTAGGTTTGCGTAACAAACAAGGAATTTGACTTCGGTTAACCCTTTGCTCGCAAAGTAGCCTATCCGACAACACTCCACACTTAACTTATTGTTAAACAACACAAAACCGAAAGAACAGTACGAAATATAAATACACTGTTAAGTTTAAGTGACAGTATAACAATACAATATAATATACTAATTTGCAAAAAATAATATAATAGGAAGAAACAATATAAGGGAGGAAATGGTGCAATATCAGTGCAGTCAATATACGTTCAGAGAATTAAGATTTCAATATAACTATATTAATACATAAGTTTGAAGAAGGAGGGGGGCGTGTTATCCCCATGGTTAGGACCAATGCCAACGTACCGACGTTATAGGCCTACTGTTTTACTTAACTTACTGTGCTGGGTTGCACCAACTGGGCGATAGCCTGGTCTTAACTACGCCTGGTCGTAGCTTGGCGTTCTAAGTCCGACCTAACCGTTACGCCGGTTGCACCAAATGGGCTTAGCGTTCTTTTCACTCTGACCAGGCGTAAATCCTACGCAGTTGCGCAAAAAGTGGGTATGCACTATATGCGGCGCCAAAGCGATGGAAGTAAAAAAAAAATTGTCAGCATTTTCTGTTTTTAACAGCGTTTGTGTACATGATATGATGATCAATAACAGAGGAACGTCACTGATGGACCTGCTCCGCACACGGCGCTCGAGTGGGCGCCCCCTCGACAACGCCCTGGAGGCGAGCGCCAGAGTGTCTTTATTTGAACAGTATTGTCATCTGATGACACGTACCTCAATATGGAGAGGCAGAGAAGAAAGTCCTCAGGGTCACAACATTGAAAAAGAAAGATTGGGAAGGAGAAGGGTGCGCAGGGATGAAAGAAAGCTTTCCAAAGTGGATGAAAGTCGTTTTTATGTCAGTGTATCAAGAGGAGGCTTGTAAATATTCAGGTTAGCTAAATCGACTACTAGTAAAACAACAGGTTACTGTTGTCTTGCAACTGTGTACTGATCAGAATGGAGCCTACAATATAACGGATCATAACAAGAAAAATAAAATAACTTGTTTGTTGTTATAACTATGCAGGTCTTTGTTTTATGTCAATAGACCCAGTAAAAACGGTTTGGTGAAGCTAGAGTTGCTGACACTCGCCTTGTGGTGGGTTATAACTGGCAGTGTATTTCAAAGATACTGAAGCACCATGAAACAAGTGGTTACCACATACATGCTTATCTGATGTGGAAAGAATTGGCATCCCGCTTATGCCTAGGTAAAACTATTGATAGTGAATTGCAGAGAGCCTGTTGACTTGAGTGATCGACTGCATACTCTTCCTTGCAGAAAGAAACCTGCCACTGAGGGGGAAAAAATGCACAGTTAGGAAATCCTAGAAGTGGACATTTTCTGGGTATCTCTTATAGCACGGTATCATGTTACTCTGGCAGAGCATCTTAGAAAGGCTGCCTCTAAAAAAAAAACACCGGATATTTATCCTGCTGCACTCAAAATGAATTTTTTGATTCAATATCAGAGTGTGTTTGAGGTCAAATTTGTGCCCAGATAAAAGAGGGGGGGGGGGGCCTGCTGTGTCTGCATACCCCCCAGAAAGTAGGCAGTTGCGCCCCTGATCCTACGCCTGGTCAGGGGCAGGCGTAGAGTTGAAATTCCAGGCTGTTTCTATAGCAATTGAATCCAATCCGATGCAGAGCTACCACCATCCTTGTAACTGCTCATTGCGCTTCGCTTCTATGCAAACGGGGCATTTCAAAGCACAGCCGGCGAAATGATCAGTGTTCACAGATCGGCCGCGGTTATCCGGAGGGTTTCACTGCCTTCATGTGGAGATAAGGATGCACCCAAACGGGTCTGCACAGAAATAGCTGCGTGCACCGTTCTGCACAACATCTGCATATCCAAGAGAATCCCTCTCCCCAGACACCATAAGCCACCGGCAGTCCCCGAGGAAGACGTGCGTCCAGCCAGAGCAATTGAAGATATCGCTGGCTGATTAGTCCGTTCTCAATTTATTAATCAGGTGTGAATAGGGTGACCACTGATGTCTCGCTTTGTGCGGGACAGTCACGCATTACCATTACTTTTGACACGTCCCGCAAATTGAGACGTTGTCCCGCATTGTTATTGACAGTCAGACTCGATTATTTATTTATTTTTGAAATGCGTCTTTTATAATCTGGCATTTATCAAATAGCTGTGTGCGGAGACAGCAGTGAGGGCTGTCATCAGGAGGCGGGGCGTGCTGTTTGATCATGTCAATCAAACTGGGACGCATACGCCGGTTAAGGGCATGCCCACCAACAAGAAACAGTGCAAATCAGGTCAGAACGGCATGCCGTACGAAACGGAGGAAAGCACGACTCGTACGACAAAGAAGAGGAAATGCAGCGAACAATAAAGAATGGGAAACTATCTATCCCTGGAGGACCAGACTCTTTTAAGCCTTAAAGACTTAAAGGACCAGTTACCAGAATGTCTGGTAACGTTTTGTGTGAAGTTTGCTTGAGTCATTTTTCCATTTCACACGGAGGTGTATACGAGGTGAAACGACACAAAGAATGCGGGACTCACAAAAAAAGTTATTATTTGATTTAGTGCATATTGCCTAATTGTATACACAGCTGTGCCTTTAGTTGGTATTGTCCAATAAAAGCAGATAATTATCAAATGCATTTCTAGTTAATCTATGTGATTCTGAGCTGTGTGAGTTTTATTTTGTTCAGATAATCAGCCTATGTACTCCATGTAACCTAATCCAGTGCATGTTCTACTCGAATAGGCCTATGTGGTTCAGTATATTGGTCGACTAGAGCTGAGTTGTGCTGGGGTTAGGTTGTTTCCTCCCTGTTGTTGGAGAAAAGGCACATTAAAGTTCAATGCTTGAAATAACAATGGTAGCCTTGACTGTCTATTATGTTTGATTGTTAACTTGAGGCGCTGTGAAATAGCATGAAAGCTCCATGCCTTGCCTATGTTTTCTCACGTGAGAGAACTTGGGAGAGTTCCATTTAAATAAGATATATTTGCTAAGTTTGTATTTGCAGTCTTTTATGTGATGCAACGCGTTGATATAGGCATACAATGGAACATTCACATGCTAAGATCGGTTAAGACCAATTGGTGCAACCGGCCTGTTAAGTAGGCTAAACAGTAGGCCTATAACAATACCACATAATATAGGCCTACTAATTTGCATAAAATAATATACAATAACAATATAAGAGGAATAAACAATATAAGGGAAGAAATGGTGCAATAACAGTGAAGTCAATATACGGTCAGAGATTTAAGGTTTCAATATTTATATAATTACAAAAACTTTTTTTTTCTTAAGAATGCTTTGTGAATCCGGCCCCAGGTTCTTAAAACGCCTATTTGCATAGGCCTTTCATACAATATAATTGAACGACTGCAATTACACACTCTATTATGTATACAATAGAGCTTATTAGTTACTAACGCACAAAGTTGAAGTGACGGTGAACCCATTGTTTCAGCTTTGAAATATTAAATACATATTGCGCTTTGCTTTGAGTTTCAGGAAGGAGTGGGGCGTGGTATCCCCATGGTTACGACCAACGCCGACGTGACGACCTTATAATAAGCGATGTTGTTAATGTAGACCTATATGAAATCCGCCCCACATTGTATCTTTATACTATCGGTGACCGGGAAGCCTCAACCTCACTCGGACGCGGACGTGTTGTTATACTAGGTAAAGGCTACTTGTATCATGGTCTACTAAGTTTACTAAGTATAATTATAGGTTACACCTGGGTTCGCAGCATAGAGACACTTTACCATAGTGTATGGGGAGAACGGCAAAACGTCTTTTTACCCATTTCTTTCTTAATTCGGGTCTTCTTCCAGTAACAGTTAAAAAAGATCCATAGCTTGCTATGATTACGATATGAGCCATTACGACGTTAACAAATCAAACTGGCTCTTTGAATCAGTTTGACAGCGGAGTGCACACCAGGTCGTCTTCACCTTTTCATCCCAATTGCAGTTATTCAGACCTCGACCAATTTTCACGGATTTTTATAAGAACAACCTCAATTTAGCAGACCTGTCGATATAAATTGTGTTTATTCTCTAATGGCAGCCTAACGCTGATGATTTGCATTTCTAAAGTTTAAACTTTACAGAATGAAAGATGTAGCCTAATTTGGCCACAACCGCAGTGCAATGCAGTAGGCCCTATATAAATAACAATATGACTTAATATAGCGAACGATTACCTTTCATTCGCCCTTGGGTTATCCCCGTGAAGATCTCCCATGGTGTCCATTGTCTCTCTCCCTTTTCATTGGCAGTGCACTACAGGTACACAGGGACTCTTCCCTTTATAGGCCACAGTAAACGCCTTTGGTTTCATTTCTGTGCAAATGCTCTTCCCAGACATAACTTTTGTCTCCTCCTCATCAGATGCGTTAGGCCCGATGGAACGATGGGAGGTCGATGGCCTCACGCATCATTTGTTTATTGTTTGCCTAACAAATGAAAGCGTGTAGAGTAGCGTGTAGAGCGTGCAGAGCAGGTTAGACCTAACCTGCCTTTATCATATCAATAGGTTTAGAAAGCTATTATCACACCAGATCCCTTATCTTCTTTATATATTTTTCACTTTGTACTTACTATATTATCCCCCCCCCCCCCCCCCTCTGCCCCCAAGACCATTCTAACCCTTCGTCAGACTTAAAATTAAAGGTAGGCCTACCAACACGAAACTACACGCTACCATTGCTGTGCCCATTGGCCGCCACCTTGTGGTTAACGATATAGGCCTACTAAGTATTTTAAGGATTCAATGGTTTGATCCACGTTTTCAGTTTTGTTCAAGTCATACCCAAGCTATCAAAAAATCGTTTATTGGTCTTATTGGGGTATTTTACATATTAATACTTTAAATACCATATGCTTGATAGGCCTTCTGACATATCAAGTAAAAATAAAAATAAAAATATTTCATACATCAATTATTTACGCAACAATAAATAAAATATACAAAAACACATTTGTGGTTTATGATGGTTGCTGTCACAATCACGTTGTAACACTGTTACAACATTTATTTACCATATTTCTAGGTAATTTCATCGTTTTAAAATGTGAATGTTTCTAATTAAACATTAAAAACAACATGAAAATAAGGCAAAATCTTGTTAAAATTACAACTTTAAACTGTTTTAAAATGTGAATGTTTCTAATTAAACATTAAAAACAACATGAAAATAAGGCAAAATCTTGTTAAAATTACAACTTTAAACTGTTTTAAAATGTGAATGTTTCTAATTAAACATTAAAAACAACATGAAAATAAGGCAAAATCTTGTTAAAATTACAACTTTAAACTGTATTTTCATTATGGAAATTAACCGTATTTTTACGAGAAAGAAATTATCTGTTATTTCACAGTATTTTTCTGGCACAATAGCATGTAATCAGTGATGAATAGAACAAACATAAATGTGTAGAAAACAAAATAGAAATAATTCAACAGATACATCATCAACATTTTACGACATAAAACATAGTTTTGAACTAGGGTTGATCACAACTATATCAGCTAAACAAATTAGCTCCCTCCTCATCTTTGTCATATCCTGGCTGCAGCCAGGATCGCTGGCGGCAGCCAGTGATCCTCCAGTACTCTCCGATGCAGGCCAGGCAGAATGCGTGGTGGCAGGGGAGGCTGACGGGCCGGGTGAGTCCCCTCAGACAGATGCAGCAGTCAGGGACCCCCGACATACCTGGGGAGAGTCACATCAAAGTCAGAGAGAGAGGGGCTGTTAAAGAGCACGGTGGAGAGAGAGAGAGAGAGAGAGAGAGAGAGAGAGAGAGAGAGAGCAAAAGAGAAAGAGCAAGATGGAAAGAACGAGGAAGGAAGAAAGAGAGAGGCAGAGGTGCAACTTAGGGAAAGACAATAATTGCAAAGTGTTTCCTCCCTACGAGTCAACACTATAGCAGGTCCTTAACCACAGCCACTTTCATGGTCACCGTCATGGTTACCGCCATGGCAAACATGGCGACCATGTGTGTATTGTACTGCATGCATCAGACACAGAAACACAAAGAGAGAGAGAGGGAGAGAGAGAGAGAGAGAGAGAGAGAGAGAGAGAGAGAGAGAGAGAGAGAGAGAGAGAGAGAGAGAGAGAGAGAGAGAGAGAGAGAGAGAGAGAGGCTTTGATGGGGAAAGAGCGAGAAGGCAAGGGAGAGCAACACAGCAGTCTTGGACCTTGATTTGGATTCTCAGGATTGTCATTAAGCCATTATTGTCAAAACTATGACATTGCCAGGACTCCTGAGATTTCTGGATACCATAGGCTGCCGTACCCTCTGGACACCCACTTCACCTCGTCGTGGTGACATGGGTAGATCATTTATCACCGGTAAAACTTTACACCTGTTTGACACCTCACAATTAGGTTGTTGTCTATTTAAAAACTTTTCATGAGTAAATGGTTTATGACAGCAAACAGGTATTCTTGATGACACAGACAAACAGACACACACGCACACACAGAATCTTAAAGTCCCCGAGGCACATACTTCAGCTCTTAATATGACATTAGAATACTACAACATCAGTGTACTACGGTCTACTGGAATGATGTACATACCTACTGGGACTACCAGCTCAACCTGTTGGACTCCTGTCAACTGTGCCAAAACCAAAACTAAATGGTGCACTTGGCTGTTCAAAGGTGTTGGACGCGCATGCCTTCATTAGGAAAGATCAAATGTAATTGCTGCTATATATACCTGTTAATTACCACATCGTCACACCCGTGTTCCCAGGTATCTGATTCACCTGGCATAGTTTGGAACATATTATGCAAGGTGTCTTGTGGGTGTATTATACAGCCCATCATATCCGTCCTTTTTTGTTTTGTTTCCACTCAATAGATATAGTTACAACATGTGGATTTTTATACAATCTCTACAAGTTACACTTCATTCCCACACCAACCTGCATCAGCAGAAAACAACGATTGGAACCAAGGTCCAGATGAATAAAAATAAGCAAACATTAAATGTGTGTGTGGGTCTATGGTTGTGTATTTGTGTGTATTTGTGTATTTGTACAACACATTCAGATTCAGATTCATACAATACATCTGGTGACATCTAATAATGTCTTGTGTTATGTATTGGCGGGAAAATGTACTCTCTCACTTTTACCAAGGCCACCCCAGGTTCCCCACCTGCATGTCGTCTGACTAATTAGGTGGTAATGAGGTCACCTGTTGCGGCTCGTGAACAGTTTGACCTCTGCCTGCTGGTGCTCGCGCGTAAAACCATCTAATGTCTCCAAGTTAATGTCATCTTGATATTCTTTTAGTAATTTAAGCAGAAATTGGTTGGCACGGTTATGTGTGACTAATTAAAAATATGCTCCTCTGTTCTCCAGCTTATGGAGCAACTACTGTTCATATTCCATTGTTCGGTTCTTGGATTATTTTATATCTGTTCACTAGTAGAAGTTGGGGTACCAGTAGATATTTCTTAAAGTCTAAGCTTGTTTGATTATCACCCTACAGAAATCACAAAGGAAAATAATAGTACTAATTGTAGTATTTGCTATATCCGGGCCTGCGTGCGGGCCTGTGTGCGGGCCTGGACACATGCTTGTTTACGGACTTACTGCTGACGCAGGCTTGTTCCCGGCCCAACACACGACAGGATGACAGATTTCCAGTTCAGAATTGGATGGCCAGATTCCCACTTTTCCCGTCCTTACCTGTTCCCAGAGCTTAAACGGGGGCACGTCAGGTCGTGTCCATTTTATTTAGCTCTCTAATGCGGTTCATACATGATGCTACCCCCCCTCCCCCGAAATGAATCTATTTGATAAGACTTGGGTAAAGATTAACTCATTGGCTGAGCTCTAAGGTATAGAGGAGTTTGATGTGAGCGAGTCCCCAAATGTAGGATCAGGGCTGTTCTGCATTGTACTCAAGTGTGCTCCTGAAGCTTTATTGATTGGTTTCTCACTCACAGGCCGACAGTGTGTGGATGGAAATGGACGACCAGGACGACATGCCCACAGCTGATGAACTGGAACAGTGGGTCGAGGATGTGCTGTCCGGTAAAATAGACCCAGATATGGATGATGATGATGATGAAGACGACGATGATGATGATGACGATGATGATGACGACAATGTTGTCTAAATGTTCACCATCTCAAATTTCTGAATTGCCAATCCTCTCGTTTGTGTGGCCTCACAACAAGAGAAACAATAGTGACTTTCGATAGCACTGTTTTTGTCGTGTAGCTGGATATTTTAAGGGACACTGGAAAAGTGTTGGGTTAAAATGTACACATACGTTTATGCCCTTTGTTCGTTTTCTACATCAATCCAACTGGCCTATGATTACAAGCTCAGTTCAGTCGAAGAACCCACATCAACTCTATAACTTAATTTAGTCCAATTCGGTTAACCAACACATCATTCACGACCAGATGGAGTGAGAAGATACAAAGTACAGTAATATTTTCTAAACATAGCTGGACATGGTCTTAAATTAAGTAGGAGACTACTCGAACAATTGCAGAATACATTGCTGTTTGTTTTCAGAACAACATTTTACTTGTTTAAAAAAATATAAATAAATCAAATGATGTTTCTTCCATGATTCGAGTGTTATATGTTTAAAAGCTAATATATAAAGCTCTTTTAATGTGGCTGATGTGATACAAGCTTAACAAACGATGTACAATCAATGATATTTATTTTATCAAGGAAATTCCCAAAAAACAGATTTACTATAAACTTAAAGAATGAATTATACAAAGTCACATTTGATGCACGTTAGACATAGAAAACTGCATTAGGTGAATAAGTGCATCAGGAATGTATATTGAACAAAGTTTTACAATCCCTATCCCAACAATAAGACATTAAGTCATTATGAAGCTATTAAGAACCTAGACCTTGCTTGACCACAAGGGTTGATGTAGAATAACATTTCCAATATGATTAAATGCCTTTACCCACCACTGCTTATGACCCGGAACCCAAAAGATATAATAAGCACCGCATTCCCATTACCATGCTCCTATTACCATTACAAAGGTGGTAGTTATTTCTCTATGGATATTTTTCATCGTTACACTGTTCCAGGATTTTTCATCGTTACACGGTTCCAGGTTTTAGTCTTCAAACATAATAATGAAACTCATCTTTATATATTTTGCATTGAATATGAATATTTGCATTGAAAATGAACGTCCCGCCACCATAATAATCCCCAACTGCTACCAATGGGTGGAAACACAGTTTGAAACCCACCCATGTGTATTTTCTATGTTTACATATACAGTATATTTGGTATACACTAGCATAGTAATCATTCCAGAGCTTGTCCTACACCGCAGTAATGACCAGAGGCCGGCTTTCCTCCAACTCATTATGGGGACTGAAATAGGGGCAGAGCTCGCCACTGAATACGCACGCCGTGAACGAGAATATGTGCGAGGAGAACGTCAGGTCGTAGAAGGACACAAGGCCCTCCTCGTAATCCAGGAAGACGCCTACCATCTTGGGCTTGGATATGAGGGCCAGTTTTTCGGGCGGGGCCATCATTGCCACGTAGCCCTCACCATCGTAATGCGCTATCACCCAGTAGTTGTTGTCGGGCTTGAACACAAGCTCGCCTTTCCGTTGAGAGGTCACCGTCGTTACGCCTAGATCCCAACCCAACTTATCGCCGACCTCAACCTGCCAGTAAGCCTTGCCGGATGTCAGTCGGTTCCGGCCGAGGACGGATGAGTACAAGTCGAACCTTTGAGCACCCATGGGTACTACCTGAAGCCCGCCGCCATCTTGTACCTCCTTTTCGTCACCGGATATGATTAAGCGTGGGTGAGCGGTGCTGGGGTCTAGCTTCACGTCCACTGCAAAATAAAATATTTTTTGGGGGTTTAATTCTTCCGCAATTAATTTTAGAAGCAAAACCTCATTGTTGCAACAACAATGTACGTGCACAATTAAAACTGCATCAAGGATATCACAAAAAGTCCCAGGATTATTTCCTTTGTGCTCCTTTCGTAGTTATTAGTAATGAATTAGTTGGTAAAGTTGAAATATCCATTATACAGCAATTTAGGTGAGGTTTTTTTTGTTAATATAGGTTTTGAATAGGTCTATACTCTGACCGCCATCACTGATTTGACAGCTGAGAATGTTTCTTCAGTTAGGGCGTGTTCACATCTAGCATTTTTTGTAATAGGAAAAAGTTGAGCCGACCGTTTTTTCAACCAAAAAAAAAGCTGGCAGCGTTTTTTGTCCTAAAAGCGCAGAGAGCGTTTTTTTTCTATCGCCTAACAGCGAACCCATTCTAGACCCAACGTTACTCGCCTACTATGTATCCAGGCTAGAGCCCATTAGGCATGTCGTAGATCTCGACATATTCTGTGATTAAAACTATTAATTGCTCAACCGGCCCTTTCCCGACTGATTTGTCCGCCATTGTTTCTTGTTTTGACAGTTGAGATTTTCCTTCGTAACGAAGTGTCAATGTTCCGCTTGTGATTGGTCAGTTGCCCAAAAGATGCCTGACGTCGGCCGCACTCTTTTTGAAAGTTGAACTTTTTTTTAACGCTCCGTATGGCAGAAGAAAACGCTGGGAGAGGCGTTTAAAAAAACGGCTGTGACATTTTCCAGAAACACTCTGCTCCATAGGAATATAAGCGCTGTAAAACAAGCGCTGGCAGATTTGAAAAAACGCTAGATGTGAACACGGCCTAACAAGGGTCATTCAGGTCTTTCTCGCAGAAAAAGATATTCTAGTTCCCGTTCCCACTTCACCCAGTAGGAGAGAAGGATCCGCGACTCAACACGCAAAAAGACAGAATAAAATAAAGATGATAAGAACGATGCCAAGAAAAAAGAGGACAGGAGTCATGACGTGGTGATGAGGGAGGGGAATGTTAACTGCAAAAATGGACAGGAAGTTAGCCAAAACGACATCAATGCTAACAGTGCCTTGAATTCTTGAATTGAGAAATAACCCAACAAACTAAATTGGAGTAGAATAATACAGAAAGGTAAAATTACCTGCAAACTTCACGATCCTCTGCAGTTCTATGTAGGGAAATAAGAAGAATTAAATTAACTTAAATTAAGTTATTTATCTTCTTATAGGCTAATCTTCCAACCACTTTCTTACCGATTGGAGTCAATAACTCCAGTTTGTCGAGAATTTCATCCATCAGGTTTTTTATGATACTTCGGAAGGTGCCGAAGGAGGTGGATGCATCGAGTGCTATCTCTGTTAGGATGTTTTCCTCTTCTAGGACCTTTGTGGATGGATAATTCTAAAGGAGTAGAAAAAACCAAGGGAAATAATCATTATAGTCATTTACTTTACTGTAACGGTTTAATCAGAGACAATGGCTGACACCGAATGAGCTACATTTACACAAAATTGCCTCTGTCACCTGTAGGAAGTCAATATGATCCTCTGTGTCAGAAATGCGCCTCAGGTCCGAGATGTTCTTCCGCAGTTCCCCTATCTCGTTGTTGAGCTGCTCCGTCATTTCCTTGGCCTGCCTCTCCACCGCCTGACTCCTCTCGTCCATGGGCAGGAGAGCATGTCTTTTGGCGTTCTCCACGTGGGAAATTAGAGATGAAAGTATGCCGTCGATATCCGTACTCTCGCTGCGTAAGTGATCCTGAAAGAAACACAAAGGAAGGACCGTGATTATTATTTGGAGGATTTATTTTGTTCATTATTCATGCCAGTAGCATTTGCTATTTACAAGAACCACAACAACATACTTCAGATCATAAAATGTCATACTTTGTTGTTTGCCTGTTTTAATTGGATTGAAAGCGATTTATACATGACTGAGAACAACTGAAGCCTCTGTATTTTTTGTTTTTTTTAACTTTTCAAAAGGAAGTAACACAATCTCAAGTCTGCCTCAATTGTTAATTCAATCCCAAGATCTCTCCTTTAAAAATACATTACTGTCCTCACCTGGGAAACCTTCAACGAGGAACGCATTTCCTTCAGCTTGTTTTTCCGTCTCACAATCCCCCCCTGAAACTCTCCCTCGAGGTAGATCAGCTGGCCCTTCAGGGAGAAAGAAGAACATCTCAATTTTGACTCCCATATGAAGCTGGAGTATAAAATCACTTTTCACTCAATACTGATAGTGGTCATCAACAGCTTTCAAGGTCAATGTTGTACCGAACCAATTTGCAATGTGTATTATTTAAACCCTAACCCTCTGTTTCGTTCTCTTTGGGCGACACGTTTGGCGATATGCAGTAACTTTCAAAAGGGTTACAATTAGCGTAGCCACTGACCAGCTCATAACATTCATAACACTGCAAATCTGTGGGCCATAGGCTCCTTCTCTGTGTTGCCTGATTTGGTGGAAGAAAGTCACTGATCAGACACTCTCAAACCATCTTAGATTGCGGGTAAGTCAAGCGGCTGGGGTGTTTGACTCCAAGCAGAAAGATACTGGCTTTGATCCCCAATTTCCATAGTCCACCTGTCAGCAACTTAGAGCCAGATGTCCTAACCCCTATCTACTCCTCAATGGCACATCTCTGAAAGTCACGATAGATAAAAGCGACTCATGACTGCAAAATGACAACATTAAAACTCAAACATGTGAGATCTTCCAAAACCCTCACTCTTTTCTCCTCCCACTCCGTCTCCACGGAAACAACCTCCCGCCCCTCCTCCACACAGAGGACGCAGATGCAGCGGTCGCTGTCGCGGCAGTAGAGCTCCAGGGGCCGCCCGTGCTCCCGGCAGGCCCTGTCGTCCAGGTTCTCCACCGGCGGCACCATCCTGTGGCCCCTCAGGCGGTCCCTACTGTTGTGGACCTCGAGGTGGGCCCGGCAGTACGACACCAGACACACCAGGCACGACTTCAGGGCCTTGCGGGCCCCGGGCCCAATACAGACGTCGCAGACCACCTCTCGGGGCCTCCCGGCGGACTCCTCGGCCATTTGGCCCCTCGCCTCCAGCCGGGCCTGGTGCAGGTCCTGCAGGAGTCCCTCCAGCACGACGTTGACCTCGGGGATGCGGCTGAGGTGCTGCTTGCAGGTCGGGCAGCTGTTGTCACTGTAGATGGCGTTGCAGTTCAGGCAGGCCTTGCAGAAGGAGTGGCCGCAGCAGGTGGTGACGGGATCCAAGAACAGGTCATTGCAGATGGGGCAGCTCAGGTGCCTCTCTACGGGCAGGCTCAGGCCCGAGGGCTGCGCGGAACGGGCCGGGTCCGGGATGGGGCGCAGAGACATGAGGCTATGCCGAGAATATATGTATGGTTACTACTATGAATGACGATATTAGATGTGATAACACCACAACACGGTGCTTTAGCAAACAATATTCATAGTTCTAATGTAATGAATATACCGAATATAATGCTCGTAGTGATAGGCTCATAGCAATGGTTATAGTGATGCAGCCAAAATAAACCGATTCAGATTCAGGTTTGCGTAACAAACAAGGAATTTGACTTCGGTTAACCCTTTGCTCTCAAAGTAGCCGACAACACAATAAGTTCTTTAACTTATTGTTAAAGAACACTAAACCGAAAGAACAGTACGAAATATAAATACACTGTTAAGTTTAAGTGACAGTATAACAATACAATATAATATACTAATTTGCAAAAAATAGTATACAATAACAATATAATAGGAAGAAACAATATAAGGGAGGAAATGGTGCAATATCAGTGCAGTCAATATACGGTCAGAGAATTAAGATTTCAATATAACTATACTAATACATAAGTTTGAAGAAGGAGGGGGGCGTGTTATCCCCATGGTTACGACCAACGCCAACGTACCGACGTTATAGGCAGGGGCGCCGCTAGGGATTTTGGGCCCCATGAAAAGAATAGTATAATAATTTCTGTATTATAATTTCATCATCATTAGGGGCCTCTCTGGGCCCCCCTCCATCATGGGCCCCTAGAATCCGTCTCCTTTACCCCCCCTTTTCGGCGCCCCTGGTTATAGGCCTACTGTTTTACTAAACTTACTGGGCTGGGTTGCACCAACTTGGCGTTAGCCTGGTCTTAACTACGCCTGGTCGTAGCTTGGCGTTCTAAGTCCGACCTAACCGTTACGCTGGTTGCACCAAATGGGCTTATCGTTCTTTTCACTCTGACCAGGCGTAAATCCTACGCGGTTGCGCAAAAAGTGGGTATGCACTATATGCGGCGCAAAAAGTGGGTATGCACTATATGCGGCGCCAAAGCGATGGAAGTAAAAAAAATTGAGTCTGCATTTTCTGTTTTTAACAGCGTTTGTGTACATGATTTGATGATCAATAACAGAGGAACCTCACTGATGGCCCTGCTCCGCACACGACGATAGGGCCCCCTCGATCGACGTGTGCGGAGCAGACGACGATCGAGCGCCCCCTCGAGCGCGGTTTGGTGAAGCTAGAGTTGCTGACACTCGCCTTGTGGTGGGTTATAATAACTGGCAGTGTATTTCAAAGATACTGAAGCACCATGAAACAAGTGGTTACCACATAAATGCTTATCTGATGTGGAAAGAATTGGCATCCCGCTTATGCGTAGGTAAAACTATTGATAGCGAATTGCAGAGAGCCTGTTGACTCGAGTGATCGACTGCATACTCTTCCTTGCAGAAAGAAACCTGCCACTGAGGGGGAAAGAATGCACAGTTAGGAAATCCTAGAAGTGGACATTTTCTGCGTATCTCTTATAGCACGGTATGATGTTACTCTGGCAGAGCATCTTGGCTGCCTCTAAAAAAACACCGGATATCTGTCCTGGTGCACTCAAAATGGTTCAATATCAGAGTGTGTTTTACGTCAAATTTGTGCCCAGATAATAGAGGGGGGGGGGCTGCTGTGTCTGCATACCCCCCAGAAAGTAGGCAGTTGCGCCCCTGATCCTACGCCTGGTCAGGGTGCAGGCGTAGAGTTGAAATTCCAGGCTGTTTCTATAGCAATTGCATCCAATCCGATGCAGCGCTACCACCATCCTTGTAACTGCTCATTGCGCTTCGCTTCTATGCAAACGGAGCATTTCAAAGCACAGCCGGCGAAATGATCAGTGTTCACAGATCGGCCGCGGTTATCCGGAGGGTTTCACTGCCTTCATGTGGAGATAAGGATGCACCCAAACGGGTCTGCACAGAAATAGCTGCGTGCACCGTTCTGCACAACATCTGCATATCCAAGAGAATCCCTCTCCCCAGACACCATAAGCCACCGGCAGTCCCCGAGGAAGACGTGCGTCCAGCCAGAGCAATTGAAGATATCGCTGGCTGATTAGTCCGTTCTCAATTTATTAATCAGTTGTGAATAGGGTGACCACTGATGTCTCGCTTTGTGCGGGACAGTCACGCATTACCATTACTTTTTAAACGTCCCGCAAATTGAGACGTTGTCCCGCATTGTTATTGACAGTCAGACTCGATTATTTATTTATTTTTGAAATGCGACTTTTATAATCTGGCATTTATCAAATAGCTGTGTGCGGAGACAGCAGTGAGGGCTGTCATCAGGAGGCGGGGCGTGCTGTTTGATCATGTCAATCAAACTGGGACGCATACGCCGGTTAAGGGCATGCCCACCAACAAGAAACAGTGCAAATCAGGTCAGAACGGCATGCAGCACGAGACGGAGGAAAGCACGACTAGAAGAGGAATTGCAGCGAACAATAAACAATGGGAAACTATCTATCCCTTGGTGAAACCAGTGCAAAGCGAGTCTGGTAACGTTTTGTGTGAAGTTTGCTTGAGTCATTTTTCCATTTCACACGGAGGTGAAACGACACAAAGAATGCGGGACTCACAAAAAAAGTTATTATTAGATTTAGTGCATATTGCCTAATTGTATACACAGCTGTGCCTTTATTTGGTATTGTCCAGTAAAAGCAGATAATTGTCAAATGCATTTCTAGTTAATCTATGTGATTCTGAGCTGTGTGAGTTTTGTATTGTTCAGATAATCAGCCTATGTAGCCTACTCCATGTAACCTAATCCAATGCATGTTCTACTCGAATATGTGGTTCAGTATATTGGTCGACCAGAGCTGAGTTGTGCTGGTGTTAGGTTGTTTGCTCCCTGTTGTTGGAGAAAAGGCACATTAAAGTTCAATGCTTGAAATAACAATGGTAGCCTTGACTGTCTGTTCTGTTTGATTGTCAGTTGTGTTAACTTGAGGCGCTGTGAAATAGCATGAAAGCTCCATGCCTTGCCTACTATGTTCTCTCACGTGAGAGAACTTGGGAAAGTTCCATTTAAATAAGATATATTTGCTAAGTTTGTATTTGCAGGCTTTTATGTGATACTGAATCAACCAGATGGCAAAGCATAGTAATGTTATAAGCAAAGGGGCAGAATAGAAATGTTTATATTTTAGCTCCTTGTCGTTTGATGATGTTCAATCCATTGCCTCTGTCAAAAAGAACAATTCCCGTCTAAATGCCTGCTCATACGGAACCCGTAAAGGGACATGAAAAAAAAAAAGTAAACGTTTCTCGTGGACACGAGAAAGTATCGCACGCATATCACTGGCAGTTTGTGTGCGCGCGCGCGAGTGTGTGTGTGTGTGTGTGTGTGTGTGTGTGTGTGTGTGTGTGTGTGTGTGTGTGTGTGTGTGTGTGTGTGTGTGTGTGTGTGTGTGTGTGTGTGTGTGTGTGTGTGTGTACTTTAAGTGCACATGTAAATCTCGATTTTGTTTTAATAAAGATTGTTCAGCATGATACAGTCTAGTGATTTGGGGTTACGTCTGTGAAGTGTCCCTTCCCACCAAAGCTGAGACCAAACTTACGCCCATGGAATAAAGTACCCAGCCTGTCAAGAATCGGTGGCCGCTTCATTCCGACCATATTCCGACCTATAAGGCACACTATACCATCTCGTAGTTGGAGGCAAAAGAGTGTAGGGCCTATGCGCTCAAATAGTGCGAGATAAAAATATAGCACATTCATTTTAATGATTTTAGCTTGTGTGTGCCCGTGCCCGCGATAAATCACACACAAGCTAAAATCATTCAAATTAATGTGCTTTATTTTTATCTCAAATTATTCGATCACGTCCTATACTCTCTTGCGCTCCGCCTCCAACTACGAGATGGTTAGTTTTCCTGCTGTCGGCTCCCAGACCGAGGAGCACAGGTGATACGTTCCCTCCAGGGCCGATGCTCTCTCGGGGGCAACACCCTTCACAACGACAGACAGTGAGTCTGCTTATAGGTCGGGATATGATGGAATGAAGAGGCCACCCACACACAACCGGATTCGTTCATTACTTCACTAAACTGCCACGCAGGCTATCGCTCGCACTCCTCGCTCGTCAACCTACTCGCTGACGACACACGCACGCACGCACACACACACACACACACACACACACACACACACACACACACACACACACACACACACACACACACAAACACACACACACACACACACACACACACACACACACACACACACACACACACACACACACACACACACACACACACACACAGAGACAGACATACACACACACTGCCACTGATATGCGCACGATATTTCGCCGTGCTCATGAGATAGCCTACTTTCTCGTGCGCAGGAGATACTTTCTCGTTTACGGGTTCCGTAGTAGGCCTACACCAGACAACAAAATACATATTTTAATTAGGCCTACATTCGTTTGCAGTGTTTTATTGTTATGCATTAACACAATTGATGGACAATGAATAGAATAATGAATTATTTATTTCGGTGTCCAACAGCATGTCAAGTAAAATAGCTGTCGGCACGAGATATCCGCAACGCGGTGATATAGGCATACAATGGAACATTCACATGGCTAAGATCGGTTAAGACCAATTGGTGCAACCGGCCTGTTAAGTAAACAGTAGGCCTATAACAATACCATATAATATAGGCCTACAAATTTGCAAAAAAATAATATACAATAACAATATAAGAGGAATAAACAATATAAGGGAAGAAATGGTGCATTAACAGTGAAGTCAATATACGGTCAGAGATTTAAGGTTTCAATACAAATATAATTACAAAAACTTTTTTTTTCTTAAGAATGCTTTGTGAATCCGGCCCCAGGTTCTTAAAACGCCTATTTGCATAGGCCTTTCATACAATATAATTGAACGACTGCAATGACCCACTCTATTATGTATACAATAGAGCTTATTAGTTACTAACACGCACAAAGTTGAAGTGACGGTGAACCCATGGTTTCAGCTTTGAAATATTATATTGCGCTTTGGTTTGAGTTTCAGGAAGGAGTGGGGCGTGGTATCCCCATGGTTACGACCAACGCCGACGTGACGACCTTATAATAAGCGATGTTGTAGACCTATATGAAATCCGCCCCACATTGTATCTTTATACTATCGGTGACCGGGAAGCCTCAACCTCACTCGGACGCGGACGTGTTGTTATACTAGGTAAAGGCTACTTGTATCATGGTCTACTAAGTTTACTAAGTATTATTATAGGTTACACCTGGGTTCGCAGCATAGAGACACTTTACCATAGTGTATGGGGAGAACGGCAAAACGTCTTTTTACCCATTTCTTTCTTAGTTCGGGTCTTCTTCCAGTAACAGTTAAAAAAGTGCCATAGCTTGCTATGATTACGATATGAGCCATTACGACGTTAACAAATAAAACTGGCTCTTTGAATCAGTTTGACAGCGGAGTGCACACCAGGTCGTCTTCACCTTTTCATCTCAATTGCAGTTATTCAGACCTCGACCAATTTTCACGGATTTTTATAAGAACAACCTCAATTTAGCAGACCTGTCGATATAAATTGTGTTTATTCTCTAATGGCAGCCTAACGCTGATGATTTGCATTTCTAAAGTTTAAACTTTACAGAATGAAAGATGTAGCCTAATTTGGCCACAACCGCAGTGCAATGCCCTATATAAATAACAATATGACTTAATATAGCGAACGATTACCTTTCATTCGCCCTTGGGTTATCCCCGTGAAGATCTCCCATGGTGTCCATTGTCTCTCTCCCTTTTCATTGGCAGTGCACTACAGGTACACAGGGACTCTTCCCTTTATAGGCCACAGTAAACGCCTTTGGTTTCATTTCTGTGCAAATGCTCTTCCCAGACATAACTTTGGTCTCCTCCTCATCAGGTGCGTCAGGCCCGATGGATCGATGGGAGGTCGATGGCCTCACGCATCATTTGTTTATTGTTTGCCTAACAAATGAAAGCGTGTAGAGTAGCGTGTAGAGCGTGCAGAGCAGGTTAGACCTAACCTGCCTTTATCATATCAATAGGTTTAGAAAGCTATTATCACACCAGATCCCTTATCTTCTTTATATATTTTTCACTTTGTACTTACTATATTATCCCCCCCCCCCCCCCCCTCTGCCCCCAAGACCATTCTAACCCTTCGTCAGACTTAAAATTAAAGGTAGGCCTACCAACACGAAACTACACGCTACCATTGCTGTGCCCATTGGCCGCCACCTTGTGGTTAACGATAAAGGCCTACTAAGTATTTTAAGGATTCAATGGTTTGATCCACGTTTTCAGTTTTGTTCAAGTCATACCCAAGCTATCAAAAAATCGTTTATTGGTCTTATTGGGGTATTTTACATATTAATACTTTAAATACTTTAAATACCATATCAAGTAAAAATAAAAATAAAAATATTTCATACATCAATTATTTACGCAACAATAAATAAAATATACAAAAACACATTTGTGGTTTATGATGGTTGCTGTCACAACCACGTTGTAACACTGTTTTCCCTTCTTGGGGCAGTCTGGTTAGGTGAATTACCTACTGATTAATAGCATGTAATCAGTGATGAATAGAACAAACATAAATGTGTAGAAAACAAAATAGAAATAATTCAACCGATACATCATCAACATTTTACGACATAAAACATAGTTTTGAACTAGGGTTGATCACAACTATATCAGCTAAACAAATTAGCTCCCTCCTCATCTTTGTCATATCCTGGCTGCCGCCAGGATCGCTGGCGGCAGCCAGTGATCCTCCAGTACTCTCCGATGCAGGCCAGGCAGAATGCGTGGTGGCAGGGGAGGCTGACGGGCCGGGTGAGTCCCCTCAGACAGATGCAGCAGTCAGGGACCCCCGACATACCTGGGGAGAGTCACATCAAGGTCAGAGAGAGAGAGAGAGAGAGAGAGAGAGAGAGAGAGAGAGAGAGAGAGAGAGAGAGAGAGAGAGAGAGAGAGAGAGAGAGAGAGAGAGAGAGAGAGAGAGAGAGAGAGAGAGAGAGAGAGAGAGAGCAAAAGAGAAAGAGCAAGAGGGAAAGAACGAGGAAGGAAGAAAGAGAGAGGCAGAGGTGCAACTTAGGGAAAGACAATAAGTGTTTCCTCCCTACGAGTCAACACTATAGCAGGTCCTTAACCACAGCCACTTTCATGGTCACTGTCATGGTTACCGCCATGGCAAACATGGCGACCATGTGTGTATTGTACTGCATGCATCAGACACAGAAACACAAAGAGAGAGAGAGAGAGAGAGAGAGAGAGAGAGAGAGAGAGAGAGAGAGAGAGAGAGAGAGAGAGAGAGAGAGAGAGAGAGAGAGAGAGAGAGAGAGAGAGAGAGAGATGGAAGGGGAGAGGATGGGAGAGGGCGAGAGAGGGAAGGGAAAAAGAGATGGAAGGAGAGAGAGCACGCAGGACAAATGTAAGGAGAGAGAGACATGGATAGGAGGGAGAGAAATAGGAGAAAGAGAGAGAGAGAGAGAGAGAGAGAGAGAGAGAGAGAGAGAGAGAGAGAGAGAGAGAGAGAGAGAGAGAGAGAGAGAGAGAGAGAGAGAGAGAGAGAGAGAGAGAGAGAGAGAGAGAGAGAGAGAGGCTTTGATGGGGAAAGAGCGAGAAGGCAAGGGAGAGCAACACAGCAGTCTTGGACCTTGTTTCGGATCCTAAGGAGTCCTGGTGTTGTCATTAAGCCATTATTGTCAAAACTATGACATTAGCAGGACTCCTGAGATTTCTGGATACCATAGGCTGCCGTACCCTCTGGACACCCACTTCACCTCGTCGTGGTGACATGGGTAGATCATTTATCACCGGTAAAACTTTACACCTGTTTGACACCTCACAATTAGGTTGTTGTCTATTTAAAAACTTTTCATGAGTAAATGGTTTATGACAGCAAACAGGTATTCTTGATGACACAGACGAACAGACACACACGCACACACAGAATCTTAAAGTCCCCGAGGCACATACTTCCACATACTTCAGCTCTTAATATGACAATAGAATACTACCACATCAGAGTACTACGGCCTACTGGAATGATGTACATACCTACTGGGACTACCAGCTCAACCTGTTGGACTCCTGTCAACTGTGCCAAAACCAAAGCTAAATGGTGCACTTGGCTGTTCAAAGGTGTTGGACGCGCATGCCCTCATTAGGAAAGATAAAATGTAATTGCTGCTATACATACCTGTTAAATTACCACATCGTCACACCCGTGTTCCCAGGTTTCGGATTCACCTGGCATAGTTTGGAACATATTATGCCCGGTGTCTTGTGGGTGTATTATACAGCCCATCATATCCGTCCTTTTTTGTTTTGTTTCGACTCAATATATAGTATAGTTACAACATGTGGATTTTTATACAATCTCTACAAGTTACACTTCATTCCCACACCAACCTGCATCAGCAGAAAACAACGATTGGAACCAAGGTCCCGATGAATAAAAATAAGCAAACATTAAATGTGTGTGTGGGTCTATGGTTGTGTATTTGTGTGTATTTGTGTATTTGTACAACACATTCAGATTCAGATTCATACAATACATCTGGTGACATCTAATAATGTCTTGTGTTATGTATTGGTGGGAAAATGTACTATCTCACTTTTACCAAGGCCACCCCAGGTTCCCCACCTGCATGTCGTCTGACTAATTAGGTGGTAATGAGGTCACCTGTTGCGGCTCGTGAACAGTTTGACCTCTGCCTGCTGGTGCTCGCGCGTAAAACCATCTAATGTCTCCAAGTTAATGTCATCTTGATATTATTTTAGTAATTTAAGCAGAAATTGGTTGGCACGGTTATGTGTGACCAATTAAAAATATGCTCCTTTGTTCTCCAGCTTATGGAGCAAATACTGTTCATATTCCATTGTTCGGTTCTTGGATTCTTTTATATCTGTTCACCAGTAGAAGTTGGGGTACCAGTAGGTATTTCTTTAAGTCTAAGTTTGTTTGATTATCAGAAACTTTTTAGCACCCTGCAGAAATCACAAAGGAAAATAATAGTAATATTTGTAGTATTTGCTATATCCGGGCCTGCGTGCGGGCCTGTGTGCGGGCCTGGACACATGCTTGTTTACGGACTTACTGCTGACGCAGGCTTGTTCCCGGCCCAACACACGACAGGATGACAGATTTCCAGTTCGGAATTGAATGGCCGGATTCCCACTTTTCCCGTCCTTACCTGTTCCCAGAGCTTAAACGGGGGCACGTCAGGTCGTGTCCATTTTATTTAGCTCTCTAATGCAGTTCATACATGATGCTACCCCCCCTCCCCCGAAATGAATCTATTTGATAAGACTTGGGTAAAGATTAACTCATTGGCTGAGCTCTAAGGTATAGAGGTGTTGGATGTGAGCGAGTCCCCAAATGTAGGATCAGGGCTGTTCTGCATTGTACTCAAGTGTGCTCCTGAAGCTTTATTGGTTGGTTTCTCCGCTCACAGGCCGACAGTGTGTGGATGGAAATGGACGACCAGGACGACATGCCCACAGCTGATGAACTGGAACAGTGGGTCGAAGATGTGCTGTCCGGTAAAATAGACCCAGATATGGATGATGATGACGATGACGATGACGATGATGACGATGATGACGATGCCGATGATGATGATGACGATGATGATGACGATGTTGTCTAAATGTTCACCATCTCAAATTTCTAAATTGCCAATCCTCTTGTTTGTGTGGCCTCACAACAAGAGAAACAATAGTGACTTTCGATAGCACACTGTTTTTGTCGCGTAGCTGGGTATTTTAAGGGACACTGGAAAATCGGTAACTTCTACCGCTAAAGTGTCGGGTTAAAATGTACCCACACGTTTATGCCCTTTGTTCGTTTTCTACATCAATCCAACTGGCCTATGATTACAAGCTAAGTTCAGTCGAAGAACCCACATCAACTCTATAGTCCATTCGGTTAACCAACACATCTTTCCCGACCAGTTGGAGTGAGAAGATACAAAGTACAGTAATATTTTCTAAACATAGCTGGACATGGCCTTAGATTAAGTAGGAGACCACTCGAACAATTGCAGAATACATTGCTGTTTGTTTTCAGAACAACATTTTACTTGGATAAAAAAATATAAAAAAATCGACTGATGTCGTTTCTTGCATGATTCGAGTGTTATATGTTTAAAAGCTAATATATAAAGCTCTTTTAATGTGGCTGATGTGATAGAAGCTTAACAAACGATGTTCAATCAATGATATTTATTTTATTAAGGAAATTCCCAAAAACCAGATTTACTATAAACTTACAGAATGAAGTATACAAAGTCACATTTGATGCACGTTAGACATAGAAAGCTGCATTAGGTGAATAAGTGCATCAGGAATGTATATTGAACAAAGTTTTACAATCCCTATCCCAACAAGGGATAGGGATTGTATGAATTGTATGATTGTATGTACAATTCATTGTACTGTATGATTGTATGAAGCTATTAATGTCATTAATAGCTTCATAATGACATTAAGTCATTATGAAGCTATTAAGAACCTAGACCTTGCTTGACCACAAGGGTTGATGTAGAATAACATTTCCAATATGATTAAATGCCTTTACCCACCACTGCTTAAAAAATACCCGGAACCCCAAAAATATAATAAGCACCGCATTCCCATTACCATTACAAAGGTGGTAGTTATTTCTCTATGGATATTTTTCATCGTTACACTGTTCCAGGATTTTTCATCGTTACACGGTTCCAGGTTTCGGTCTTCAAACATAATAATGAAACTCATCTTTATATATTTTGCATTGAATATGAATATTTGCATTGAATATGAATGTCCCGCCACCATAATAATCCCTAACTGCTACCAAACCTAGACCTTGCTTGACCACAAGGGTTGATGTAGAATAAAATTTCCAATATGATTAAATGCCTTTACCCGCCACTGCTTATGACCCGGAACCCCAAAAATATAATAAGCACCGCATTCCCATCACCATTACAAAGGTGGTGGTTATTCTCTATGGATATTTTTCATCGTTACATTGTTCCAGGTTTCGGGCTTCAAACATAATAATGAAACTCATCTTTATATATTTTGCATTGAATATGAATATTTGCATTGAAAATGAACGTCCCGCCACCATAATAATCCCCAACTGCTACCAATGGGTGGAGACACAGTTTGAAACCCACCCATGTGTATTTTCTATGTTTACATATACAGTATATTTGGTATACACTAGCATAGTAATCATTCCAGAGCTGGTCCTACACCGCAGTGATGACCAGAGGCCGGCTTTCCTCCAACTCATTATGGGGACTGAAATAGGGGCAGAGCTCGCCACTGAATACGCACGCCGTGAACGAGAATATGTGCGAGGAGGACGTCAGGTCGTAGAAGGACACGAGGCCGTCCTCGTAATCCAGGAAGACGCCTACCATCTTGGGCTTGGCTATGAGGGCCAACTTTTTGGTCGGGGCCGTCTTTGCCTCGTAGCCGTCACCATCGTAATGTGTTATCACCCAGTAGTTGGCGTCGACGTTGACCCGAGAGGTCAACGTCGTTACACCTAGATCCCAACCCAACTTGTCGCCGACCTCAACCTGCCAGTAGGCCTTGCCGGATGTCAGTCGGTTCCGGCCGAGGACGGATGAGTTCAAGTCGAACCTCTGAGAACCCATGGGTACTACCTGATTCCCGCCGCCATCGTGTACCTCCTTGCCGTCAGCAGATATGATTAACCGTGGGTGAGCGGTGCTGGGGTCTAGTTTCACGTCCACTGCAAAATAAAATATTTTTGGGGGGTTTAATTCTTCCCCAATTAATTTTAGAAGCAAAACCTCATTGTTGCAACAACAATGTACGTGCACAATTAAAACTGTGTCAAGGATATCACAAAAAGTCACAGGATTATTTCCTTTGTGGTCCTTTTCGTAGTTGGAATTAGTTGGTAAAGTGGAAATATCTGTTACATGGCAATTTAGGTGATGTTTCTTTATTGATATACGTTTTAAATAGGTTTATACTCTGACCGCCATCACTGATCTGACAGCTGAGAATGTTTCTTCAGTTAACAAGAGTCATTTATGTCTTTCTCGCAGAAAAAAAATATTCTAGTTCCCGTTCCCACTTCACAGAGAAGCAAGAAGACAGAATAAAATAAAGATGATAAGAACGATGCCAAGAAAAAAGAGGACAGGAGTCATGACGTGGTGATGAGGGAGGGGAATGTTAACTGCAAAAATGGACAGGAAGTTAGCCAAAACGACATCAATGCTAACATGCTTTTAATTCTTGAATTGAAAAATAACCCAACTTACTAAATTGGAGTAGAATAATACAGAAAGGTAAAATTACCTGCAAACGTCACGATCCTCTGCAGTTCTATGTAGGGAAATCAGAAGAATTAAATTAACTTAAATTAAGTTATTTATCTTCTTATAGGCTAATCTTCCAACCACTTTCTTACCGATTGGAGTCAATAACTCCAGTTTGTCGAGAATTTTATCCATCATGTTTTTTATGATACTTCGGAAGGTGCCGAAGGAGGTGGATGCATCGAGTGCTATCTCTGTTAGGTTGTTTTCCTCATCTAGGTCCTGGGTGGATGGAAAATTCTAAAGGAGTAGAAAAAAACAAGTGAAATAATTCAGTAATTTACTTTACTGTAACGGTTTAATCAGAGACAATGGCTGACACCGAATGATCTATATTTATACAAAATTGCCTCTGTCACCTGTAGGAAGTAAATATGATCCTCTGTGTCAGAAATGCGCCTCAGGTCCGAGATGTTCTTCCGCAGTTCCCCTATCTCGTTGTTGAGCTGCTCCTTCAATTCCCTGGCCTGCCCCTCCACCGCCTGACTCCTCACGTCCATGGGCAGGAGAGCGTGTCTTTTGGCGTTCTCCACATAGGAAATGAGGGATGACAGAATGCCGTCGATATCCGTCATCTCGCTACGTAAGTGATCCTGAAAGAAACACAAAGGAAGGACCGTGATTATTATTTGGATAATTTATTTTGTTCATTATTCATGCCAGTAGCATTTGCAACTTACTAGAACCACAACAACATACTTCAGATCAGAACATGTCATACTTTGTTGTTTGCCGGTTTTAATCGGATGAAAGCGATTTATACATGACTGACAACAACTGAAGCCTCTGTATTATTATTTTTTTTTTTTACTTTTCAAAAGGAAGCAACACTATCTCAAGTCTGCCTCAACAATTGTAAATTCAATCCCAAGATCTCTCCTTTAAAAATACATAACTTTCCTCACCTGGGAAACCATGATCGAGGAATGGATTTCCTGCAGCTTGTTTTCGCGTCTCACAATGCTCCCCTGAAACTCTCCCTCGAGGTAGTTCAGCTGGCCCTTCAGGGAGAAAGAAGAACATCTCAATTTTGACTCCCATATAAAGCCTGAGTATAACATCACTTTTCACTCAATACTGATAGTGGTCATCAACAGCTTTCAAGGTCAATGTTGTACCGAACCAATTTGCAATGTGTATTATTTAAACCCTAACCCTCTGTTTCGTTCTCTTTGGGCGACACGTTTGGCGATATGCGGTAACTTTCCCGAGGGGTACAATTAGCGTAGCTACCAACCAGCTCATAACATTCATAACACTGCAAACCTGTGGGCCATAGGCTCCATCTCTGTGTTGCCTGATTTGGTGGAAGAAAGTCACTGATCAGACACTCTCAAACCATCTTAGATTGCGGGTAAGTCAAGCGGCTGGGGTGTTTGACTCCAAGCAGAAAGATACTGGCTTTGATCCCCAATTCCCATAGTCCACCTGTCAGCAACTTAGAGCCAGATGTCCGAACCCCTATCTACTCCTCAATGGCATATCTCTGAAAGTCACGATAGATAAAAGCGACTCATGACTGCAAAATGACAACATTAAAACTCAAACATGTGAGATCTTCCAAAACCCTCACCCTTTTCTCCTCCCACACCGTCTCCACGGAAACAACCTCCCGCCCCTCCACCACACAGAGGACGCAGATGCAGCGGCCGCTGTCGCGGCAGTAGAGCTCCAGGGGCCGCCCGTGCTCCGGGCAGGCCCTGTCGTCCAGGTTCTCCACAGGCGCCACCATCCTGTGGCCCCTCAGGCGGTTCCTACTGCCGTGGCACTCGAGGTGGGCCCGGCAGTACGACATCAGACACACCAGGCACGACTTCAGGGCCTTGCGGGCCCCGGGCCCAATACAGACGTCGCAGACCACCTCTCGGGGCCTCCCGGCGGACCCCTCGGGCATTTGGCCCCTGGCCTCCGGCCGGGCCTGTTGCAGGTCCTGCAGGAGTCCCTGCAGCACGACGTTGACCTCGGGGATGCGGCTGAAGTGCTGCCTGCAGGTCGGGCAGCTGTTGTCGATGGCGTTGCGGATCAGGCATTCCTTGCAGAAGGAGTGGCCGCAGCAGGTGGTGACGGGATCCGAGAACAGGCCATTGCAGATGGGGCAGCTCAGGTGCCTCTCTACGGCCAGGCTCAGGCCCGAGGGCTGCGCGGAACGGGCCGGGTCCGGGATGGGGCTATGCCGAGAATATATGTATGGTTGCTACTATGAATGACGATATTAGATGTGATAACACCACAACACGGTGCTTTGGTGAACTATGTTCATAATTCTAATGTAATGAATACACCGAATATAATGCTCGTAGTGATAGGCTTATAGCAATGGTTATAGTGAAAATAAACCGATTCAGATTCAGGTTTGCGTAACAAACAAGGAATTTGACTTTGGTTAACCCTTTGCTCACATACACTGTTAAGTTTAAGTGACAGTATAACAATACAATATAATATACTAATTTGCGAAAACGAATATACAATAACAATATAATAGGAAGAAACAATATAAGGGAAGAAATGGTGCAATATCAGTGCAGTCAATATACGCTCAGAGAATTAAAATTTCAATATAAATATAAATACAATACTAATAAATAAAATAAATAAATAAATATAAAAAAACTATTTTTTAGAAACTGGTTCTTAAAACGCCTACAGGCCATTAATGACATCAACACAATACATTAAGCACGACCTCAATGACCCATCCTATCTACTATGTACAACCTACAATAGAGCTTATTCAACGGTTACCTATACTAGCACAAAGGTAAAGTGACAGTGAACCCATTGTCTCAGCTGCAATTCGAACATTGAAATAAATTCAAAATGCGCTTTGGTTTGAGTTCGAAGGAGGAGGGGGGCGTGTTATCTCCATGGTTACGACCAACGCCAACGTACCGACCTTATAGGCCTACTGTTTTACTAAACTTACTGGGCTAGGTTGCACCAACTTGGCGTTAGCCTGGTCTTAACTACGCCTGGTCGTAACTTGGCATAGTAATGTTATAAGCAAAGGGGCAGAGTAGAAATGTTTATATTTTTTAAAAGTTATTTTAGACTACCTCGATGCATTGGTATCCCACATTGTCCCACCCAAACGTGGTCTTTGTCCCACATCTGGTGAATTGTGATCTGGTCACCCAAGTTGTGAACATTGTTTTAATTATGTTTATATGTTTTAAATAGGTCGACACATCAAACAGATCTCTCCTACAGTCTCAAAACTACTCAATTAGCTCCTTGTCATTTGATGATGTTCAATGCATTGCTTCTGTCAAAAAGAACAATTCCCGTCTAAATGCCTGCTCGTTGTAAACCAGACAACACAAATACATATTTTAATTAGGCCTACATTCGTTTGCATTTTTTATTGTTATGCATTAACACAATTGATGGATGACAATGAATTAAATAATTAATTATTTATTTCGGTGTAGCATGTCAAGTAAAATAGTAAATAGCTGTCGGCACGAGATATCTATGGAGGTAGATTTGTGTCTTTATTATGCAATCAAGCAGAATAGGTTTGAGAGCAAAACTTTCCACACTGCAATCAAAAAATAGATTTGAGAGCAAAACTATCGACACTGCAATCAAAATAAGTTTTATTGCAAGTAAAATAAATGTAATAACAAAATTATGAATGGGAATCCAAAAGATTTGTTTGCAAATCCAAAAGTTTTGTTTGCAAATCCAAAAGTTTTGTTTGCGAATCCAAAAGTTTTGCTTGCGAATCCAAACGTTTTTCTTGCGAATCCAAAAGCTTTGCTTGCTGTTGAGCTGAATCTCGTGGGCGGGACCTACGCCGAAAGATGTAAGACATGTCTCTATTGGCCAGTCTTGATCGGAGTGACAGCTTGGCAACATCCACAGTTAGTAACGAGAGATCGTTGAACACAAATAGTCCTGTTAACTAGTAGCTACATGCACAACGTCATGCAGGCTAATAGTCAGCCTGGGCACGTAACGTACCTATGACTAGGTAATTGAGCTAAGCTAGCAGCTACAGGCTGACAAAATAATGTGTATTTTTTAACCCATTACAACATCCACAGATCGTTAAACAAAAGCAATCTACATGCACCAGTTCAAACACAACATTCTTGCCATTACTATGACGGAAGACATACCTCCGCATTGATTTTCTGTCCTCTCAACTCCCGAGTCCCGCTTTGTCTCATCGTGGACTTCAAAACTCCCTCTCTTGTTACTAACGCCCCGTGCCCACTACCTCAGTCCGTTGACTGATCCCCATTGACTTTGAATGGGGACGGACGCGCAATGCATTGTGGATCCGTCCGTTCCGTTGGAGCCTTCGGCTCAGTCAAAAAGTGGAAAAATGTTCAACTTTTTCGGCAGCGACGGATCCGTCATCCAATCAGATCGCGTATGCAAATGTAAGCACTGTGACGCGACTCGGGCTCTGACGATACAGCCAATCAAATCGGTTCGCCGCTGATCTCAAAGTCAATGGAGATCAGTCAACTGACGGAGGTAGTGGGCACGGGGCATAACCCTACATGCCCACTACCTCCGTCCGTTGACTGATGTGGGAAGGCGTGGCTGACTGATGGGGGAGTAGTCTTTGCAGAGGCATCCGTCAGCCAATCAAATCGCTTCGCCGGGTTCTTCCCGCTACTTCCTGCTTGTTGCGATGCAAGATGACCCGCTTTCCCGCTTTCCAGTATCGTCAGAGCCCGAGTCGCGTCACAGTGCTTAAATTTGCATACGCGATCTGATTGGATGACGGATCCGTCGCTGCCGAAAAAGTTGAAGATTTTTCAACTTTTTGACTGAGCCATGACTGAGCCGACGGCTCCAACGGAACGGACGGATCCACAATGCATTGCGCGTCCGTCCCAGTCGACGGACGCATGTAGTGGGCACGGGGCGTAACTGTGGATGTTGCCAAGCTGTCATTCCAATCGAGACTGGCCAATAGAGACGTGTCTTACATCTTTCGCAAGCAAAGCTTTTTGGATTCGCAAGCAAAACTTTCGGGTTCGCAAACAAAACTTTTGGATTCGCAAACAAAACTTTTGGATTCGCAAACAAAACTTTTGGATTTGGAAACGAAACTTTTGGATTCACCATTAATAATTTTTTATTTTACTGGCAATAAAACATTTCTTGATTGCAGTGTCGATAGTTTTGCACTCAAATCTATTTTTTGATTGCCGTTTGGAAAGATTTTCTCTCAAACCTATTCTGTTTGATTGCATAATAAAAACACAAATCTACCTCCATAGATATCCTAGCAACGCGGTGATATAAGCATACAATGGAACATTCACATTGCTAAGATCGGGCGTAGTTAAGACCAGTTGGTGCAACCGGCCTGTTAAGTAAACAGTAGGCCTATAACAATACCATATAATATAGGCCTACTAATTTGCAAAAAATAATATACAATAACAATATAAGAGGAATAAACAATATAAGGGAAGAAATGGTGCAATAACAGTGAAGTCAATATACGGTCAGAGATTTAAGATTTCAATATAAATATAATTACAAAACCTTATTTTTTTTCTTAAGAATGCTTTGTGAATCCGGCCCCAGGTTCTTAAAACGCCTATTTGCATTGGCCTTTCATACAATATAATTGAACGAATGCAATACCCTCTATTATGTAGAGCTTATTAGTTACTAACACGCACAAAGTTGAAGTGACGGTGAACCCATTGTTTCAGCTTTGAAATATTAAATTCATATTGCGCTTTGGTTTGAGTTTCAGGAAGGAGTGGGGCGTGGTATCCCCATGGTTACGACCAACGCCGACGTGACGACCTTATAATAAGCGATGTTGTAGACCTATATGAAATCCGCCCCACATTGTATCTTTATACTATCGGTGACCGGGAAGCCTCAACCTCACTCGGACGCGGACGTGTTGTTATACTAGGTAAAGGCTACTTGTATCATGGTCTACTAAGTTTACTAAGTATTATTATAGGTTACACCTGGGTTCGCAGCATGGAGACACTTTACCATAGTGTATGGGGAGAACGGCAAAACGTCTTTTTACCCATTTCTTTCTTAATTCGGGTCTTCTTCCAGTAACAGTCAAAAAAGTGCCATAGCTTGCTATGATGACGATATGAGACATTACGACGTTAACAAATAAAACTGGCTCTTTGAATCAGTTTGACAGCGGAGTGCACACCAGGTCGTCTTTACCTTTTCATCTCATTTGCAGTTATTCAGACCTCGACCAATTGTCACGGATTTTTATAAAAAACAACCTCAATTCAGCAGATCTGTCGATATAAATTGTGTTTATTCTCTAATGGTAGCCTAATGCTGATGATTTGCATTTCTAAAGTTTAAACTTTACAAAATGAAAGATGTAGCCTAATTTGGCCACAACCGCAGTGCAAATGCAGTAGGCCCTATATAAGTAACAATATGACTTAATATAGCGAACGATTACCTTTCATTCGCCCTTGGGTTATCCCCGTGAAGATCTCCCATGGTGTCCATTGTCTCTCTCCCTTTTCATCGGCAGTGCACTACAGGTACACAGGGACTCTTCCCTTTATAGGCCACAGTAAACGCCTTTGGTTTCATTTCTGCAAATGCTCTTCCCAGACATAACTTTTGTCTCCTCCTCATCAGATGCGTCAGGCCCGATGGAACGATGGGAGGTCGATGGCCTCACGCATCATTTGTTTATTATTTGCCTTACAAATGTAAGCGTGTAGAGTGTAGAGCTTGCAGAGCAGGTTAGACCTAACCTGCCTTTATCACATCAATAGGTTTAGAAAGCTATAAATGATCGTTATCACACCAATGACTGTAGGACTGTGCACCCTAACAATTATATGGTGAAATTTGCGGACGATACCGTGCTCCTGAGCCTTCTACACAAGGATATGGACCCCTCTGTGTACCAGGATGAGATAGACCTATTTATTAAGTGGTGTGACACCAACCATCTCATTCTAAATGTGACCAAAACACAGGAAATGGTTTTGGATCCGAGGCAAGTGACTGACCATGAGCCAGTGGTCATCAAAAATCAGAAAATCACCCGGGTATCCTCATACAAGTATTTAGGGGTTCATATTGATAATCTTCTCTGCTGGAAGACACATATTGAAAACCTGTGCAATAGACTGCAACAGAGGCTATATTTTTTGCGAAGATTACGATTGTACGGCGTAAGCAGCCACATCATGATGATTTTCTACCGTGCCATTGTAGAGAGCATCCTTAGATATGGGATCTCCTCATGGTTTGGCAACCTAACCGTTAAGCTGAAAAGCAAACTGGCCGGCATGCACAAAACAGCAATGAAAATCGTAGGGAGGAAAGAATATGAGCCTATACAGAGCATCTATGAGCAGGCATTTAGGAAAAAAGCAAAGAAAATTATTTCCAACTCCCAACACCCACTCTTCCCCGAATATAAAACCCTGCCATCAGGGAGAAGACTCTGTGTGCCGCTATGCAAATCAAACCGCCTTAAATTATCATTTGTCCCAGCCTCCATTAAGCTGATGAACAATGTGCAATAGAATGATGTGCAATAAATAGGTTAGCACTTTAGCACATAGTACTTTAGCACATAGCACTTTAGCACATAGCACTTTAGAACTAAGCACTCTAGCACATAGCACTTTATCCATAAGTTCTAGTGCAATAAACATTTGCACTTGATCCCCATACTGTCGATTTCTATGCTATACAGCGAGGTGCAGTTTAAGTCTATCAAGCCCCATGTTCTCGATGTTAAAATGTTGGTTTGTCTGATTGTGTTTGTGTCTGCGGTTGTGTTTTTGTTCTGTTGTACTCTTGTGTATGTTAAGAAAGCAATGATGCACTGTGCCCAAGACAAATTTCCCCACGGGGACAATAAAGTTGAACCTTGACCTTGACCTTGACACCAGATCCCTTATCTTCTGTATATATTTTTCACTTTGTACTTACTATATTATTCAAACATAAATGTGTGGAAAACAAAATAGAAATAATTCTACAGATACATCATCAACATTTTACGACATAAAACATAGTTTTGAACTAGGGTTGATCACAACTATATCAGCTAAACAAATTAGCTCCCTCCTCATCTTTGTCATTTCCTCGTATTTACGGTGAACACTTCTGTAGACATTTCTGGAAAGAGAAAGAGGAAATGAGTAACCATCCTCAGTAGGTCTGTGATTATAAACAATTGGTATATCTTGGAAGTGGAAAGTGAAAGATTTAAGCAGACCAGTAAAAAACTCAGAGGATCTGCCATTTGAGAAAGTTCCTCCAAGTCCGTCTTTCTCTGCTGGAGGTCCAGGGTTTCCTGCTCCTGGTCTCTGGGTAGACCCTCGGCCTCGCCAAGACCCCCGGCCTCCTCCAGACCCTTCGCCTCGACCAGATCACCTCCAGATCTGCGGGTGGGGAGCGTCAGCGACCTCCTGGTGTTCTCGGCGCGTAATGTTCTCTCCTGAATCGCTCGCGTGAGTTTGAACAGCTGTTTATTTAGCTTAGCCTAAAGAGAGAGGCGCAGATTGAGACGAGGGAAAACATATATTAAACAGTTACAGATGTGAAGTGAATGTTTCTCCATCACACTGTAATTACGATTACGAAAGAATTTGAACAAAAACTCGAGAGCTACAGCACAGAACCTGTCATTTGTAATTTCTGTGAATACCTTCGCCCGGGCCGCCTCCTTTGAAAGCGGCACGATGCGGTGGTCCCGGTGGTCCGTGTCGGCGCACATCCTGCAAATACACGTCCTGTCGGTGCGGCAAAAGCGGTCCACGCTCCTCCCGTGGTGCCGGCACGGCCCCTCGAAGTTCTTCAGGGCGCTGACCAGTCGATGGCGCCGCAGCGCGGCGTCGAGGTAGTGCGGCTCCAGGTGCAGCGGGCAGTACGACGCCAGGCACACCAAACACGACATGGCCGCCGCCGTAGCGCGTCCGCCGGCCGGACACGCGTCGCAGGGGACCTCGCCGGCCTCTAAAGGCTCCGGCGGGCGGCCCTCCACTGGAGGAAGAGGGTGGTCCGCCGGTGGCGGTTTGAGGTCGGGTCTGGTGGGGAAGAGTGCCTTGCACAAGGGGCACTGGCAGCAGCCAGTGATCCTCCAGTACTCTCCGATGAAGGCCAGGCAGAATGCGTGGTGGCAGTGGCGGCTGACGGGCCGGGTGAGGCCACTCAGACAGATGCACCAGTCAGGGGCCCCCGACATACCTGGGGAGAGTCACATCAAGGTCAGAGAGAGAGAGGCTGTTAAAGAGCAGGGTGGAGAGAGAGAGGGAGGGAGAGAGAGAGAGAGAGAGAGAGAGAGAGAGAGAGAGAGAGAGAGAGAGAGAGAGAGAGAGAGAGAGAGAGAGAGAGAGAGAGAGAGAGAGAGAGAGAGAGAGAGAGAGAGAGAGAGAGAGAGAGAGAGAGGGAGGGAGGGAGGGAGAGGGAGAGAGAGAAACTTAGTGATAGCGCGAGAACGACCATTGTCAGTTCCTGGTTGTGGGTGGATATGGAATATAGTGTGTGTGTTTGTGTGTGTCTGTGTTAGGGTTAGGGTACGGTTAGGGTTAGGTGAGAGAGAGAGGTGCAACCTAGGGAAACACAATGAGTGAAAAGTGTTTCCTCCCTACGAGTCAACACTAGGCAGGTCCCTAACCACAGCCACTTTCATGGTCAAGAGAGCAAGAGGGAAAGAACGAGGAAGGAAGAAAGAGAGAGACAGAGGTGCATCTTAGGGAAAGACAATAATTGAAAAGTGTTTCCTCCCTACGAGTCAACACTAGGCAGGTCCTTAACCACAGCCACTTTCATGGTCACCGTCATGGTTACCGCCATGGCAGACATTTACATTTACATTTACATTTAGGGCATTTAGCAGACGCATTTATCCAAAGCGACGACTTATGACAAAAGAAGTACATTTGTCATAAGAAGTGCATCAATATATCGCTGTTGTGTACAGAAAGGATGTTCATAGAACCAAGTGCAAGCACCACGATAGCTAGGTCAATCAATTCCCTGTGTTACATCCATGATAGCAGCTACTGCAGTTGCTACACAGTTAAGTACTACAATACAATACAATACAATACAATACAATACAATACAATAAAATACAATACAATACAATACAATGCAGTGTACAATTTATACACAGTTGTGTATAAATTGCCACACAGTTTAGCACTACAATACAATACAATACAATACAGTGTACAATGGTGGTCAGAAGTGGGAAGGTGGTTATGCAGAGTCGAGGTGGACTCTGAACAGGTGAGTCTTGAGTCTTTTTCGGAAGATAGTGAGCGACTCTGCGGTCCTGAGAACGGCAGGGAGCTCGTTCGGTCCCAAAACCGAGAAAAGTTGTGACTTTGCTGAACGGCCTTTGCTAGCTCTTAGCGATGGTGGTTCCAGACGTCCAGCTGAGGTAGTTGAGTGGAGGGATCGAGCTGGGGTGTGTGGCTTTAGCAATGCTTGGAGGTAGGCAGGGGCAGTTCCATCGACTGCCTTGTATGCCAGTACCATCGTCTTTAATTTGATGCGAGCTACTACAGGGAGCCAGTGGAGGTCCCGGAAGAGGGGGGTCACATGGGAGAACTTCGGTAGGTTGAACACGAGGCGCGCTACCGCATTCTGGATGCGCTGCAAAGGTTTAATCGCAGAGGCAGGAAGTCCAGCCAGGAGTGAGTTGCAGTAGTCGAGGCGGGAGATGACCAGTGATTGGACAAGAAGCTGAGCTGCTTCCCTTGTGAGGAAGGGCCGGATTCTGCGGATGTTGTAAAGTGCAAATTTGCAGGATCGGGCGACCGCAGTGATGTTTGCAGTGCTTCTGGCAGTTGGAGAGGGAGATACAGTGATGCAGACATGGCGACCATGTGTGTAGTGTACTCCATGCATCAGACACAGAAACACAAAGACAGAGAGAGAGAGAGAGAGAGAGAGAGAGAGAGAGAGAGAGAGAGAGAGAGAGAGAGAGAGAGGCTTTGATGGGGAAAGAGCGAGAAGGCAAGGGAGAGCAACACAGCAGTCTTGGACCTTGTTTCGGATTCTAAGGAGTCCTGGTGTTGTCATTAAGCCATTATTGTCAAAACTATGACATTTCCAGGACTCCTGAGATTTCTGGATACCATAGGCTGCCGTACCCTCTGGACACACACTTCACCTCATCGTGGTGACATGGGTAGATCATTTATCGCCGGTAAAACTTTACACCTGTTTGACACCTCACAATTTGGTGGTTGCCTGATTAAAAACTTTTCATGAGTAAATGGTTTATGACAGCAAACAGGTATTCTTGATGACACAGACAAACAGACACACACGCACACACTAATTAGGTGGTAATGAGGTCACCTGTTGCGGCTCGTGAACAGTTTGACCTCTGTCTGCTGGTGCTCACGCGTAAAACCATCTAATGTCTCCAAGGTTATGTCATCTTGATATTATTTTAGTAATTTAAGCAGAAATTGGTTGGCACGGTTATGTGTGACTAATTAAAAATATGCTCCTCTGTTCTCCAGCTTATGGAGCAACTACTGTTCATATTCCATTGTTCGGTTCTTGGATTCTTTTATATCTGTTCACTAGTAGAAGTTGGGGTACCAGTAGATATTTCTTTAAGTCTAAGTTTGTTTGATTATCAGAAACTTTTTAGCACCCTGCAGAAATCACAAAGGAAAATAATAGTACTATTTGTAGTATTTGCTATATCCGGGCCTGCGTGCGGGCCTGTGTGCGGGCCTGGACACATGCTTGTTTACGGACTTACTGCTGACGCTGGCTTGTTCCCGGCCCAACACACGACAGGATGACAGATTTCCAGTTCGGAATTGGATGGCCAGATTCCCACTTTTCCCGTCCTTACCTGTTCCCAGAGCTTAAACGGGAGCAAGTCAGGTCGTGTCCATTTTATTTAGCTCTCTACTGCAGTTCATACATGATGCTACCCCCCCTCCCCCGAAATTAATCTATTTGATAAGACTTGGGTAAAGATGAACTCATTGGCTGAGCTCTAAGGTATAGAGGTGTTTGATGTGAGCGAGTCCCCAAATGTAGGATCAGGGCTGTTCTGCATTGTACTCAAGTGTGCTCCTGAAGCTTTATTGGTTGGTTTCTCACTCACAGGCCGACAGTGTGTGGATGGAAATGGACGACCAGGACGACATGCCCACAGCTGATGAACTGGAACAGTGGGTCGAGGATGTGCTGTCCGGTAAAATAGACCCAGATATGGAGGATGATGACGATGATGACGATGATGACGACGATGATGATGACGATGGCGATGATGATGACGATGTTGTCTAAATGTTCACCATCTCAAATTTCTAAATTGCCAATCCTCTCGTTTGTGTGGCCTCACAACAAGAGAAACAATAGTGACTTTCGATAGCACTGTTTTTGTCGTGTAGCTGGATATTTTAAGGGACACTGGAAAATCGGTAACTTCTACCGCTAAAGTGTCGGGTTAAAATGTACCCACACGTTTATGCCCTTTGTTCGTTTTCTACATCAATCCAACTGGCCTATGATTACAAGCTAAATTCAGTCGAAGAACCCACATCAACTCTATAACTTAATTTAGTCCAATTCGGTTAACCAACACATCATTCACGACCAGATGGAGTGAGAAGATACAAAGTACAGTAATATTTTCTAAACATAGCTGGACATGGTCTTAAATTAAGTAGGAGACCACTCGAACAATTGCAGAATACATTGCTGTTTGTTTTCAGAACAACATTTTACTTGGATAAAAAAATATTTAAAAATCTACTGATGTCGTTTCTTGCATGATTCGAGTGTTATATGTTTAAAAGAAAATATATAAAGCTCTTTTAATGTGGCTGATGTGATAGAAGCTCAACAAACGATGTACAATCAATGATATTTATTTTATTAAGGAAATTCCCAAAAAACAGATTTACTATAAACTTACCGAATGAAGTATACAAAGTCACATTTGATGCACGTTAGACATAGAAAACTGCATTAGCTGAATAAGTGCATCAGGAATGTATATTGAACAAAGTTTTACAATCCCTATCCCAACAATAAGACATTAAGTCATTATGAAGCTATTAAGAACCTATACCTTGCTTGACCACAAGGGTTGATGTAGAATAACATTTCCAATATGATTAAATGCCTTTACCCACCACTGCTTATGACCCGGAACCCCAAAAATATAATAAGCACCGCATTCCCATCACCATTACAAAGGTGGTGGTTATTTCTCTATGGATATTTTTCATCGTTACACTGTTCCAGGATTTTTCTTCGTCACACTGTTCCAGGTTTCGGTCTTCAAACATAATAATGAAACTCATCTTTATATATTTTGCATTGAATATGAATATTTGCATTGAAAATGAACGTCCCGCCACCATAATAATCCCCAACTGCTACCAATGGGTGGAGACACAGTTTGAAACCCCCCCATGTGTATTTTCTATGTTTACACAGGATATTTGGTATACACTACCATGGTAATCATTCCAGAGCTGGCCGCAGTGATGACCAGAGGCCGGCTTTCCTCCAACTCATTATGGGGACTGAAATAGGGGCAGAGCTCGCCACTGAATACGCACGCCGTGAACGAGAATATGTGCGAGGAGGATGTCAGGTCGTAGAAGGACACAAGGCCCTCCTCGTAATCCAGGAAGACGCCTACCATCTTGGGCTTGGCTATGAGGGCCAGCTTTTTGGGCGGGGCCGTCATTGCCACGTAGCCCTCACCATCGTAATGTGTTAGCACCCAGTAGTTGGTGTCGGGCTCGAACACAAGCTTGCCTTTCCGTTGAGAGTTCACCGTCGTTACGCCTAGATCCCAACCCAACTTGTCGCCGACCTCAACCTGCCAGTAGGCCTTGCCGGATGTCAGTCGGTTCCGGCCGAGGACGGATGAGTACAAGTCGAACCTTTGAGAACCCATGGGTACTACCTGAAGCCCGCCGCCATCTTGTACCTCCTTGCCGTCAGCAGATATGATTAAGCGTGGGTGAGCGGTGCTGGGGTCTAGCTTCACGTCCACTGCAAAATAAAATATTTTTGGGGGGTTTAATTCTTCCGCAATTAATTTTAGAAGCAAAACCTCATTGTTGCAACAACAATGTACGTGCACAATTAAAACTGCGCCAAGGATATCACAAAAAGTCACAGGATTATTTCCTTTGTGGTCCTTTTCGTAGTCGGAATTAGTTGGTAAAGTGGAAAGATCTGTTATATGGCAATTTAGGTGATGTTTCTTTATCTTTATCTAGTTCCCGTTCCCACTTTACCGAGTAGGAGAGAGAGATCCGCGACTCAACACGCAAAAAGACAGAATAAAATAAAGATGATAAGAACGATGCCAAGAAAAAAGAGGACAGGAGTTATGACGTAGTGATGAGGGAGGAGAATGTTAACTGCACAAATGGACAGGAAGTTAGCCAAAACGACATCAATGCTAACATGCTTTTAATTCTTGAATTGAAAAAAAAAACAATTTACTAAATTGGAGTAGAATAATACAGAAAGGTAAAATTACCTGCAAACTTCACGATCCTCTGCAGTTCTATGTAGGGAAATCAGAAGAATTAAATTAACTTAAAATAAGTTATTTATCTTCTTATAGGCTAATCTTCCAACCACTTTCTTACCGATTGGAGTCAATAACTCCAGTTTGTCGAGAATTTCATCCATCAGGTTTTTTATGATACTTCGGAAGGTGCCGAAGGAGGTGGAGGCATCGAGTGCTGTCTCTGTTAGGTTGTTCTCCTCATCTAGGTCCTGGGTGGATGGAAAATTCTAAAGGAGTAGAAAAAAACAAGTGAAATAATTCAGTCATTTACTTGACTGTAACGGTTTAATCAGAGAAAATGGCTGACACCGAACGATCTATATTTATACAAAATTGCCTCTGTCACCTGTAGGAAGTCAATATGATCCTCTATGTCAGAAATGCGCCTCAGGTCCGAGATGTTCCTCTTCAGTTCCCCTATCTCGTTGTTGAGCTGCTCCGTCATTTCCTTGGCCTGCCTCTCCACCGCCTGACTCCTCTCGTCCATGGGCAGGAGAGCATGTCTTTTGGCATTCTCCACGTAGGAAATTAGAGATGACAGAAAGCCGTCTATATCCGTACTCTCGCTGCGTAAGTGATCCTGAAAGAAACACAAAGGAAGGACCGTGATTATTATTTGGATGATTTATTTTGTTCATTAATCATGCCAGTAGCATTTGCAACTTACTAGAACCACAACATCATACTTCAGATCAGAAAATGTCATACTTTGTTGTTTGCCTGTTTTAATTGGATGAAAGCGATTTATACATGACTGACAACAACTGAAGCCTCTGTATTATTATTTATTTTTTACGTTTAAAAGGTAGCAACACTATCTGAAGTCTGCCTCAACAATTGTACATTCCATCCCAAGATCTCTCCTTTAAAAATACATAACTTTCCTCACCTGGGAAACCTTGATCGAGGAACGGATTTCCTTCAGCTTGTTTTCCCGTCTCGCAATCCTCCCCTGAAACTCTACCTCGAGGTAGTTCAGCTGGCTCTTCAGGGAGAAAGAAGAACATCTCAATTTTGAATCCCATATAAAGCCGGAGTATAACATCACTTTTCACTCAATTACTGATATTGGTCATCAACAGCTTTCAAGGTCAATGTTGTACCGAACCAATTTGCAATGTGTATTATTTAAACCCTAACCCTCTGTTTCGTTCTCTTTGGGCGACACGTTTGGTGATATGCAGTAACGTTCCCGAGGGTTACAATTAGCGTAGCCACTGACCAGCTCATAACATTCATAACACTGCAAATCTGTGGGCAATAGGCTCCATCTCTGTGTTGCCAGATTTGGTGGAAGAAAGTCACTGATCAGACACTCTCAAACCATCTTAGATTGCGGGTAAGTCAAGCGGCTGGGCTGTTTGACTCCAAGCAGAAAGATACTGGCTTTGATCCCCAATTTCCAGTCCATCTGTCCGCAACTTAGAGCCAGATGTCCTAACCCCTATCTACTCCTCAATGGCATTTCTCTGAAAGTCACGATAGATAAAAGCGACTCATGACTGCAAAATGACAACATTAAAACTCAAACATGTGAGATCTTCCAAAACCCTCACCCTTTTCTCCTCCCACTCCGTCTCCACGGGAACAACCTCCTGCCCCTCCTCCACACAGAGGACGCAGATGCAGCGGCCGCTGTCGCGGCAGTAGAGCTCCAGGGGCCGCCCGTGCTTCGGGCAGGCCCTGTCGTCCAGGTTCTCCACAGGCGGCACCATCTTGTGGCCCCTCAGGCGGTTTCTACTGTCGTGGCCCTCGAGGTGGGCCCGGCAGTACGACACCAGACACACCAGGCACGACTTCAGGGCCCTGCGGGCCCCGGGCCCAATACAGACGTCGCAGACCACCTCTCGGGGCCTCCCGGCGGACCCCTCGGCCATTTGGCCCCAGGCCTCCTGCCGGGCCTGGTGCAGGTCCTGCAGGAGTCCCTTCTGCATGAGGCACTCCTGCAGGAGTCCCTCCGGCAGGAATCCCACCTGCCGGAGGCAATCCTGCAGGACGGTGTCGCTGACATCGGGGATGCGGCTGAATTAAAAATGTAAAAATGAATTAAAAAAATATGTTTTAAAAAAAACTATTTTATAAAAACCGGTTCTTAAAACGCCTACAGGCCATTCATGACGTCAACACAATATATTACGCACGACCTCAATGACCCACCCTACCTACTATGTATAACCTAAAACAGAGCTTATTCAACGGTTACCTATAACTAGCACAAAGATAAAGTGACAGTGAACCCATTGTTTCAGCTGCAATTCGAACATTGAAATAAATTCAAAATGCGCTTTGTTGGTTTGAGTTCCAAGACAGAGGGGGGCGTGTTATCCCCATGGTTACGACCAACACCAACGTACAGACGTTATAGGCCTACTGTTTTACTAAACTTGCACCAACTTGGCGTTAGCCTGGTCTTAACTACGCCTGGTCGTAACTTGGCGTTCTAAGTCCGACCTAACCGTTACGCCGGTTGCAGCAAATGGGCTGAGCGTTCTTTTCACTCTGACCAGGCGTAAATCCTACGCCTGTTCAGGGGCAGGCGTAGAGTTGAAATTCCAGGCTGTTTCTATAGCAACTGCATCCAATCCGATGCAGTGCTACCACCATCCTTGTAACTGCTCATTGCGCTTTGCTTCTATGCAAACGGGGCATTTCAAAGCACAGCCGGCGATATGATCAGTGTTCACAGATCGGCCGCCTGTCGGGTTATCCGGAGGGTTTCACTGCATTCATGTGGAGATAAGGATGCACCCAAACGGGTCTGCACAGAAATAGCTGCGTGCACCGTTCTGCACAACATCTGCATCTCCAAGAGAATCCCTCTCCCCAGACACCATAAGCCACCGGCAGTCCCCGAGGATGGCGTGCGTCCAGCCAGTTCAATTGAAGATATCGCTGGCTGATTAGTCCGTTCTCAATTTATTAATCAGTTGTGAATAGGGTGACCACTGATGTCTCGCTTTGTGCGGGACAGTCACGCATTACCATTACTTTTTACACGTCCCGCAAATTGAGACGTTGTCCCGCATTGTTATTGACAGTCAGACTCGATTATTTATTTATTTTTGAAATGCGTCTTTTATGATCTGGCATTTATCAAATAGCTGTGTGCGGAGATAGCAGTGAGGGCTGTCGTCAGGGGGCGGGGCGCGCTGTTTGATCATGTCAATCAAACTAAGACGCATACGCCGGTTAAGGGCGAATGGGAAACTATCTATCCCTGGGTGAAACCAGTGCAAGGCGAGTCTGGTAACGTTTTGTGTGAAGTTTTCTTGAGTAATTTTTCCATTTCACACGGAGGTGTATACGAGGTGAAACGACACAAAGAATGCGGGACTCACAAAAAACGTTATTATTTGATGTAGTGCATATTGCCTAATTGTATACACAGCTGTGCCTTTAGTTGGCATTGTCCAGTAAAAGCAGATAATTATCAAATGCATTTCTTTTGTGTAATTAATCTATGTGATTCTGAGCTGTGTGAGTTTTGTTTTGTTCAGATAATCAGCCTATGTACTCCATGCAACCTAATCCAGTGCATGTTCTACTTGAATAATAATAATAATACATTTAATTTAGAGGCGCCTTTCAAGACACCCAAGGTCACCTTACAGAGCATATAGTCATCATACATTTAAAAAAAAAAAAAAAAGACATTGTGTAAAAATAAATAAACATAAGCAATATGAAATGGCCTATGTGGTTCAGTATATTGGTCGACTAGAGCTGAGTTGTGCTGGGGTTAGGTTGTTTGTACCCTGTTGTTGGAGAAAAGGCACATGAAAGTACAATGCTTGAAATAACAATGGTAGCCTTGACTGTCTGTTCTGTTTGATTGTCAGTTGTTTTAACTTGAGGCGCTGTGAAATAGCATGAAAGCTCCATGCCTTGCCTACTATGTTTTCTCACGTGAGAGAACTTGGGAAAGTTCAATTTAAATAAGATATATTTGCTAAGTTTGTATTTGCAGGCTGTTATGTGATAGGGCGAGCCGGGTCGATTGAAACACGGGACGATTTAAACACAGCGATTGACTCGAAAACTATGGAGCCAGTTTCCTGCCATAATTCAAACCTGAAAAAAAAAGTTTCAAAGGCTTGTAAGTCTGGGTTTGAAAACTCAACACCTTGTAAAAAAAGTTTTGCAACACTGAAAAAAGAGATTATAACCTGAAAAAAATTCAAACAAAAATTCAAACATCTTTAAACATGATTTTGGGTTCTATTTTATCTTCTTCATCATTTTCACCAACACATTTTCAAAGTTCAAACAATTTCACCAGCGCATTTGCAGAGTTTCAAATCTCGCACTGTTCTAACAGTGTATTTCATTGTTTCCCGGTTTTGAAACCTTGTAAATGGGATTCTGCAAACAGGTGTTCATACATTGAGAAATAAGTTTTGAAAGGTTGTATATTTAGTTTTAAAAACTTGTAAAGATGTACGTTTACGCCATTGCAACGTATTTTTTTCAGAACTGAATTTTCAGCATTGACTTTTCAGAGATTTGACCACACAGGCGCAAGCTTTGAGTCACGTGAATATTGGCAGTGTTCTGTCGCGCATATGTTTTGAAACTCCTGACAGTCAAGTCTGAAGAAAAAAAAAACGTTCCTGTGGGCGGGACCATTTAGCTTTAAACCTATTGGTTGCTCTCGGCTGACGTACATTCCAATCAAATTCTTGTCATCGGCAGAGCACTGTCAATTAGTGGTGGATTCAATGATTCGTTTCCGTGACCCAGTTCGCGTGATTCAGTTCGCCACGAGGAGTAGTTCGCGAATCGTTCGTTCGTTCGTTCAGTCGAGTTTCCGGTAGCACTAACTCCACTGAGTCTGATTGACTCAGCTGAGAACCGTGCAATGGGGTCCATTCCATGATGCGATTTACCGCTACCGGAAACCAGGCTGAACGAACATACGATTCGTGAACGACTCCTCCTAGTTCAGTCGAGTTTCCGGCGAATCGATTCACCGGAAACTCGATTGAACGTGGAGGAGTCGTTAGCGATTCAGCCTTGTTTCCGGTAACGGTGAATCGCATCATGGAATGCACGCCATTGCACGGTTCTCAGTTGAGTCAGTCAGACTCAGTGGAGTTAGTGCTACCGGAAACTCGTTCGTTCGTTCAGTCGATTTTCCGGTGAATCGAATGGTGAACGAGACGACCGAACGAACGAGAGAGACGAACCGGTTCAGTTCGTTCGTCGTAAAGACTCGGTCATTCGAACCGGTTCGCGAACGAACGAGCCAACACTACTGTCAATCACACACAGCCCGGTGAACGGCACGTGTACATCCTTCGTCCCTCCCTTATCCCCATGCGGTTGTTGGCGGATGGAGGGTCTGGGCGGTGGACTGCGACGGCATGATAGTTGTCTGACCCCTTGGAATGTACTGACGTACATTCCAATCACATTCTTTTCATCGGCAGAGCACTGTCAATCACGCACAGCCCGGTGAACAGCAGATGTGATTAGAATGTACGTCAGCCGAGAGCAACCAATAGGTTATGAGCTAAATGGTCCCGCCCACAGGAACGTATTTTTTTTCTTCAGATTTGACTGTCAGGAGTTTCAAAACGAGTGTGCGACAGAACACTGCCAATATTCACGTGACTCAAAGCTTGCGCCTGTGTGGTCAAATCTCTGAAAAGTCAGTGCTGTAAAGTCAGTTCTGAAAAAATACTTTGCAATGGCGTAAACGTACACTTATACAAGTTTTTAAAACTAAATATTCAACCTTTCAAAACTTATTTCTCAATGCATGAACACCTGTTTGCAGAATCCCATTTACAAGGTTTCAAAACCGGGAAACAATGAAATACACTGTTAGAACAGTGCCAGATTTGAAACTCTGCAAATGCGCTGGTGAAATTGCTTGAACTTTGAAAATGTGTTGGTGAAAATGATGAAGAAGATAAAATAGAACACAAAATCATGTTTAAGATGTTTGAATTTTTGTTTGAATTTTTTTCAGGTTATAATCTGAAAAAAAGAGTTTTCAAACCCAGACTTACACGGCTTTGAAACTTTTTTTTTCAGGTTTGAATTAAGGCAGGAAACTGGCTCCATAGAAAACCACGTCAAACTTTCACGTCAAATTTCGTTCAAATGTTATCCCCCGAACCTGTTTTCGAGAGCGCTAAGTAAAATCTTTCCTGCGGTAGTCTTTTTGTAATAAATAGTTGTTGTTTTTTGTTTCATGCCATAATAATATGACTATACAGATGAATTAGTACTTAACTCTGTGGTAAAGTGTGCAATGTCAGAGATTTGAAGTTTAGAGGTAAAAAAGGTTTAAGTGTCAGTAGTCGCTGTCGGGACGATTGAAACACTTGTTTCAAACGCAGCACGAGTCATGTTATCCGGTTGACGTGGTAGTTTTTGTTTAAAACAAATAAAAGGATGTTCAACTGTGTATCCCTAAACATTACTTATGAGAGGGAAATAAGTACATTTAATGCAAATTTAGTCGTTCTAAAGAAGAAAGGTGAGTTTTAATCGAAATGTGCATTTTGACAATTACGCACAATTACGCACGGGCCAAAAATATATTTTAACCTATTTATATTATGCAGAATTATGTAAAATTTTAGCAATGACGAGTACACTAGTATGTTGTCCGATATGTTGCATAAAAACAATAGTGTGGTCAATAGTTTCTTTTTAAAATATGCTGTTTCATTCGTCCCGCATGTGTGTTTCAAACGTCCCGACTAGGCGGGGTGTTTGAAACAGATGTCAACTTGCGTTCAAAGTTAAATAACAGCTTGATCATCCAACATATGTATTAAATTACACTTGTAACTAAGAGAACACACATGTGAGTGGTTGATCACATGTTTTAACGTCATCTTTGAAAAAGACGTTTAACTGAAAAGTGTTTCAATCGACCCGGCTCTCCCCTACTGAATCAACCAGATGGCAAAGCATAGTAATGTTATAAGCAAAGGGGCAGAGTAGAAATGTTTATATTTTTTAAAAGTTATTTTAGATTACCTCGATGCATTGGTATCCCACATTGTCCCACCCAAACGTGTTCTTTGTCCCACATCTGGTGAATTGTGATCTGGTCACCCTAGTAGTGAATATTGTTTTAATTATGTTTATATGTTTTAAATAGGCTGACACATCAAACAGATCTCTCCTAAAGTCTCAAAACTACTCAATTAGCATCTTGTCATTTGATGATGTTCAATGCATTACTTCTGTCAAAAAGAAAAATTCCCGTCTAAATGCCTGCTTGTTGTAAACCAGACAACACAAATACATATTCTAATTAGGCCTACATTCGTTTGCAGTGTTTTATTGTTATGCATTAACACAATTGATGGATGACAATGAATAAATTAATGAATTATTTATTTCGGTGTCCAACAGCATGTCAAGTAAAATAGTAAATAGCTGTCGGCACGAAATATCTATGGAGGTAGATTTGTGTCTTTATTATGCAATCATACAGAATAGGTTTGAGAGCAAAACTTTCCACACTGCAATAAAAAAATAGATTTGAGAGCAAAACTATCGACACTGCAATCAAAAAAAGTTTTATTGCAAGTAAAATAAATGTAATAAAAAAATTATGAATGGGAATCCAAAAGATTTGTTTGCAAATCCCAAAGTTTTGTTTGCAAATCCAAAAGTTTTGTTTGCGAATCCAAAAGTTTTGCTTGCGAATCCAAACGTTTTTCTTGCGAATCCAAAAGCTTTACTTGCTGTTGAGCTGAATCTCGTGGGCGGGACCTACGCCGAAAGATGTAAGACTCTCTCTATTGGCCAGTCTCGATCGGAGTGACAGCTTGGCAACATCCACAGTTAGTAACGAGAGATCGTTGAACACAAATAGTCCTGTTAACTAGTAGCTACATGCACAACGTCATACAGGCTAATAGTCAGCCTGGGCATGTAACGTACCTATGACTCGGTAATTGAGCTAAGCTAGCAGCTACAGGCTGACAAAATAATGTGTATTTTTTAACCCATTACAACATCCACAGATTGCTAAACAAAAGCAATCTACATGCACCATTTCAAACACAACATTCTTGCCATTACTATGACGGAAGACATACCTCTGCATTGATTTTCTGTCCTCTCAACTCCCGAGTCCCGCTCTGTCTCATCGTGGACTTCAAAACTCCCTCTCTTGTTACTAACTGTGGATGTTGCCAAGCTGTCACTCCGATCGAGACTGGCCAATAGAGACGTGTCTTACATCTTTCGGCGTGGGTCCCGCCCACGAGATTCAGCTCAACAGCAAGCAAAGCTTTTGGATTCGCAAGCAAAGCTTTTGGATTCGCAAGCAAAACTTTTTGGATTCGCAAGCAAAACTTTTGGATTCGCAAACAAAACTTTTGGATTCGCAAACAAAACTTTTGGATTTGGAAACAAAACTTTTGGATTCACCATTAATATTTTTTTATTTTACTTGCAATAAAACATTTTTTGATTGCAGTGTCGATAGTTTTGCACTCAAATCTATTTTTTGATTGCCGTTTGGAAAGTTTTGCTCTCAAACCTATTCTGTTTGATTGCATAATAAAGACACAAATCTACCTCCATAGATATCCTAGCAACGCGGTGATATAAGCATACAATGGAACATTCACATTGCTAAGATCGGGCGTAGTTAAGACCAGTTGGTGCAACCGGCCTATTAAGTAAACAGTAGGCCTATAACAATACCATATAATATAGGCCTACTAATTTGCAAAAAATAATATACAATAACAATATAAGAGGAATAAACAATATAAGGGAAGAAATGGTGCAATAACAGTGAAGTCAATATACGGTCAGAGATTTAAGATTTCAATATAAATATAATTACAAAAACTTTGTTTTTTTCTTAAGAATGCTTTGTGAATCCGGCCCCAGGTTCTTAAAACGCCTATTTGCATAGGCCTTTCATACAATATAATTGAACGACTGCAATTACCCACTCTATTATGTATACAATAGAGCTTATTAGTTACTAACACGCACAAAGTTGAAGTGACGGTGAACCCATTGTTTCAACTTTGAAATATTAAATTCATATTGTGCTTTGCTTTGAGTTTCAGGAAGGAGTGGGGCGTGGTATCCCCATGGTTACGACCAACGCCGACGTGACGACCTTATAATAAGCGATGTTGTAGACCTATATGAAATCCGCCCCACATTGTATCTTTATACTATCGGTGACCGGGAAGCCTCAACCTCACTCGGACGTGGACGTGTTGTTATACTAGGTAAAGGCTACTTGTATCATGGCCTACTAAGTTTACTAAGTATTATTATAGGTTACACCTGGGTTCGCAGCATAGAGACCCTTTACCATATTGTATGGGGAGAACGGCAAAACGTCTTTTTACCCATTTATTTCTTAATTCGGGTCTTCTTCCAGTAACAGTCAAAAAAATGCCATAGCTTGCTATGATGACGATATGAGACATTACGACGTTAACAAATAAAACTGGATCTTTGAATCAGTTTGACAGCGGAGTGCACACCAGGTCGTCTTTACCTTTTCATCTCAATTGCAGTTATTCAGACCTCGACCAATTGTCACAAATTTTTATAAGAACAACCTCAATTTAGCAGACCTGTCAATATAAATTGTGTTTATTCTCTAATGGTAGCCTAATGCTGATGATTTGCATTTCTAAAGTTTAAACTTTACAGAATTAAAGATGTAGCCTAATTTGGCCACAACCGCAGCGCAAATGCAGTAGGCCCTATATAAGTAACAATATGACTTAATATAGCGAACGATTACCTTTCCTTCGCCCTTGGGTTATCCCCGTGAAGATCTCCCTTGGTGTCCATTGTCTCTCTCCCTTTTCATTGGCAGTGCACTACAGGTACACAGGGACTCTTCCCTTTATAGGCCACAGTAAACACCTTTGGTTTCATTTCTGCAAATGCTCTTCCCAGACATAACTTTTGTCTCCTCCTCATCAGATGCGTCAGGCCCGATGGAACGATGGGAGGTCGATGGCCTCACGCATCATTTGTTTATTATTTGCCTTACAAATCTAAGCGTGTAGAGCAGGGCTATTCAAAATATCATGAAATTTTGTTCTCACATATTTTGGACACGTATTTAGAATTCAACAATGTTGTTTGAATCATCACAAAACAGAACTACTGCACATATGAGACATTTTGAGCCAGTGATTCTGTGAGAAAGATTGCACTGCCTTGTTTGCCTAGTTTGGCTCATCCTGAGACACTCATGCAGCTTCTCATAGGTCATGGAGCAAAGTGCCCTTGTTCTAATGTCATTCATATGAGAAAAGCTAGACTCACACGTATCGGTCGAGCCAAACATTTTCAGAATAAGTGATGCCAGTTCCTGATTGTGGGGTACTGATACTGGCTAGTATCACCGGCTACAAACAGAAACCTGATTTGCATGCAACTGTGTTTCTCCTTTATTTTATTTAATTTTTGCATGCTCTTGCGGGCCAGAAAAAAATTAAGAGGGGCCGCATTTGGCCCACGGGCCGCTATTTGAATAGGCCTGGTGTAGAGTGTAGAGTGTGCAGAGCAGGTTAGACCTAACCTGCCTTTATCACATCAATAGGTTTAGAAAGCTATAAATGATTGTTATCACACCAGATCCCTTATCTTCTTTACATATTTTTCACTTTGTACTTACTATATTATTCAAACATAAATGTGTGGAAAACAAAATAGAAATAATTCTACAGATACATCATCAACATTTTACGACATAAAACATAGTTTTGAACTAGGGTTGATCACAACTATATCAGCTAAACAAATTAGCTCCCTCCTCATCTTTGTAATTTCCTCGTATTTACGGTGAACACTTCTGTAGAAATTTCTGGAAAGAGAAAGAGGAAATGAGTAACCATCCTCAGTAGGTCTGTAATTATAAACAATTGGTATATCTTGGAAGTGGGAAGTGAAGGATTTAAGCAGACCAGTAAAAAACTCAGAGGATCTGCCATTTGAGAAAGTTCCTCCAAGTCCGTCTTTCTCTGCTGGAGGTCCAGGGTTTCCTGCTCCTGGTCTCTGAGTAGACCCTCGGCCTCGCCAAGACCCCCGGCCTCCTCCCGACCCATATCTCTCTGACCTTCTCTCCCTCTACCAACCCCCCAGGGCCCTCAGATCCTCCTCAGCCGGTCTCCTCTCCACCCACACATCAAAACTCCACAGCCTTGGTGACAGAGCCTTCTCCAGGGCAGCTCCCAGGCTCTGGAACTCCCTCCCCCAACATATTCGTGACTCTGAGTCCCTCACCATCTTCCAGTCCCGCCTCAAGACTCATCTCTTCTCCTCTGCCTACTCCTAGATCACTAACTAACCCTAGCCCCATCAACTCAAACATTTTTCTTGTCTATCTATTTTTGTGCCCCTATGTAAAGCGCTTTGAGCGTGAGAAAAGCGCTATATAAATTGAATCTATTATTATTATTTGCTATATCCGGGCCTGTATGCGGGCCTGGACACATGCTTGTTTACGGACTTACTGCTGACGCAGGCTTGTTCCCGGCCCAACACACGACAGGATGACAGATTTCCAGTTCGGAAATTGACTGGCCGGATTCCCACTTTTCCCGGCCTTACCTGTTCCCAGAGCTTAAACAGGGGCAAGTCAGGTCGTGTCCATTTTATTTTTAGATGTGTATCATTTTTTCCGTCTCAAAGGGCTGTACAGGCAATATATTTATGACACTCCCTAACTCTTAGCTCCCCAAAGGGCAAGAAAGAAAGTCTCATCAAGGTAGGTGGCTTGAGAAGGGATAGAGAGTGGGGATTGCTCCCCCCCCGGAGGGTCAGGAGGGCCACAGGTACCATTTTTGACACACAGAGTAATCAGTGCAGGATTTTATAGGTCAGGGTTAGGGTTAAGTATAATTAGCTGACTCATTAATTCCGTGTCATTTCAGTATAAGGTCACAGTACAGTATGCCGCGAGTGATGCGACGCGCCCGCTGGCCGCCTCCTCCCCCCGGTGTCTGAGCTGGGACACCTCCCCTCCCCTCCCCGACACCCTTCCCCCCTCCCACATGTGTTTGTGATGTTTTTAATATGTTGCTTATGTGCTCTCTAACCCCTAAACTGTCCCTAAACTCCCTTATAGGAGCCTAGTTTGGGAATGACCTTTTTTCCCCTCGTTTTCCCTCTTGTTTTCCTTATCTTATCTAATAATGAGGGAGCGCATGCACCCCGACAGTCTTCTCCGTCCTGTCACCCCACACTGTCTTTTTATGTTTCTTGGACGGGATGTGACTGGTAATTTCGTTGCTCTGTACTTGTGACATGTGTAATGACAATAAAGTAAAGTAGAAGTCACGTGAGATATCTGACCAAATTAAACACTTCAGACAACTTCACATCAGGCAATGATTTCTTTATTGAAAGGAGAACACATTTTCCTTAACTACTCTAGTCCCTCATCTTGAAATGGATGTTTCTATATAACTTGTAAAGAGACAGGAGGGAGAAGCAACCCATATGATTATGAAATAAGATAACATCACTTTGTTTGTCTCTGAAAGACTGATAGGTTACAGGAACATCTGCGGCTGCCACAGGGCAGAAAGACTAGAAGGTACTTGTAGTTTATTTTGATTTGATCTCAGATCACACCACAGACAGTTGCTAATGTGGACATCCAGTTTGAGAATAGAAATCTAAAAGAGAGGTTTCCAAAATGACAATGACCTCCCTTCAGTGAGATTTATTGTTTGAAATTACTTATCACGGTCAACATTTGAAATATAATAGTCCAAAATATGCCCTAAAATTTAAGTTTAAGTTGAAATACTAAAATAGAAGAAAATGTAATCGGTTTTGGTATGCCTGAATTAGTATGAAACTATAAAGAAAGAAAAAAATAAAAACGCTTACATTTTGAATAATCGTTTTTGCCCCAACATTCGGCTTTAAAGTTTTAAGTAGTTTTGCAGGAAATAGTCAATAAAATAAGATGGATACATTCAGTCACACACCATCACAACTTTACACAATTGAATAAGATCAGAAACATTCTTTCAAGTATATTTTAAAAACAACACATTAAGCAACGTAAAATCTTTATCTTCCCATCCCGTTCTTCCCGGCCCCCCGGTCCTGGTACCTCAGGTGTGTTTGAGCGCTGCCTTGTGGCCGGCCGGGCAGATCACCATGGTGTCGGAGGCCTTGTCGCAGCAGTACAGGTAGAAGAAGGGGAACACCTTCTCTCCGAGCGTATCCCAGAAGGTGTAAATGTGCTTGCGGGCCTTAGCGTCGTAGAAGGACACCTGGCCCTCCTCGCAGTCCACGTACACGCCCACGCGCTTCGGCCGGGGGTCAAGGGTCACCAGGGAGGGCGGGGCCGTGGACACGCGGTACTCCTGGCCCTTCTTCATGGCCAGCGCCCAGTAACCCTGGGCGACGCTGACGGCGATGCGGCCCTTCCTCTTGACGGAGGAGCGGGCCACGCCCAGGTACCAGTCGTCCTTCTCGCCCACCGCCACCTCCCAGTAGTGGCGCCCGGCGGCGAAGCCCTCGCGGCCCAGCACGATGACCACCGTGTCAAAGCGGTGGGGGGTGTCGGGCAGGTCCTGCCACGCCCCCAGGTGGCGCACCTGCCGGCGGTCCTGGGACAGCTGCAGCCAGGGGTTGGCCGTGTCGGGGTCGAGGGTCAGGTCGGCTTGGGGGGGGGGGGGGGGGGGGGGGGCAGAGAGGTTAGGATTTAGGACTTGAGGAACTCTCACCGAGTGCTCGTCGTGAATAAAAAAAAAAATAACATGGTCAATAAATAACGATGTAAGGATGATGCATGACCTGAGAGAACGAAAACTAAAGTACTAAACGTTTAAAGGTCCAATATTTCACCGCCAGGTGTGAGTGTGATTAACCGTTTCAAAATCGGCCTCTTCTGACATCATAGGTGGGCGTCTCCACTTAGATGGATTGCGGATAGATGAGCAAAGTCTGCTACAGTCCACTGGGTAGGCTGGTAGACTGATGTCAGAAGAGGCCGATTTCAAAAGGGCTTGTAACATCTAATTACCCTCACACCTGGTGGTATAATATTTCACCTTTAAGACTTAAGGAACTGTAGTATGTGTGATGACCAATGAATGTGGTGTGTGTGTGGGTGTGTGTATGGGAGGTGTATGTATGGGTGGGTGGCTGGCTATGGGTTGGAGGAGGGGTGAGATAGTGTGTTTGGAAGTATGTAGGAAGAATTATTGGATAGGGTGTGTGCATGAGGGGAGTATGTGTGTGTGACTGAGAACGGCAGGAGTATGAATGAAGGGGATAAAATATAAAAAAACAAGCTCCCAAAGATCATTATACTCTATGTTTCCATATTTTACCTAAAATGAACCAATTATTTGATGTAAAGTCATGATCTGGTCATATGCTTTATGAGTTTGTATTGTAAAAATAATAATAAAAAATAAAAGAATACCTTAAGAGATGAATGCTTGCGAAACTCACCTGTGTATTTCCCCAGCTTCTTGATCTCTACAAGAAAGAGAGGCTTGTTATTCTCACAACCAATGGCGGTTCTACACGGGGGCCTACGGCGGCCCGTGCCCCTGTAGACACGTCCTTCCAAATGTCTGGTCTCGATATATTTAGAAAATGAATCATATCTAAGCAAACTCAACGAAGCAGAAGCGGGTATCCAAATGTCAGTATCCTTGCTAGGTCTAGGCTACACAATAGTGTGATGTTAACCACGTATTTTCATCTGTATTGGCTGTTGCATTACTAATCATAATAATAATAATAATAATAATGGATTGAATTTATGTAGCGCTTTCCTAGACACTCAAAGACACTTTTACAGGGAAGGGGGAACCTCACTAACCACCAGTAGTGGGATAACCAGTACATTTGAGTAAAGAGTACTAGGCTATCTGCCCGTGTTAAGTAGGGAGGGATGGTTATGCAACGAAATGTAATGCATGTCCCTACGGTTTTTTTCTTCTGATTGCACCCATCATGAAATGAAGAAAGAACAGTACAACAGGGAAGTTTTCTTTGAGCTCTTTAGAAATGGCTATAATCCTTCCTGTAAGCTCAGCCTCTTTGGCAACACAGTTTCTCCGAAACTGAACAAGGAAATGGCACATCGTTTTGCACTTCGTTGTACCCTGTAGTTTTTTTTCACATTGACCCACTGTTTTGTACCCAGTAATGTATTTTTTATTTTACATTTTTCATGGCCCTACATCTCTTCCACGCTTGTACAAAACAAATGTTTGCATGATTTTGATGATTTAGGGCATAAGCTCCATCAATTTAAGATAGTTTGACAGAAAAATACATACCGGTGAAGTTGTGCAAATTAAATGTTTGATGATTTCAAAGTAAAATAAAGTTTATATTTTATATTATGTATTAATATAATTGGCCTTTTTTTTGTGCCCCTCTGGTTAAACACTGGCCCCTCCTTGGCCCCCCATAGTAAAATTTGTCTAGAACCGCCACTGCTCACAGAGAGGAGTTTTCCAATGTTACAGTCAACTGAATAATATAGACAGAAAGACAGACAGTCATGCAGATAGACAGGGAGTCATACCGCCGTCTGCAAGCTTGTCTATCTCTGCGTCGAGCACGCTCTGTAGCTTAGCAACCGCCCTGCGGATGGTTCCGATGCTGGTATCCGTGGGAACACTGGTACCAGACCAGTCCTTCACAATCGGAGACGCACTGAATGCTGGGAAACTCTAGAGAGAAAAAACGTTATTTATACCACCTATCAGTACAGACAATATCAACAGAATGGAGCAGAGGAATACAGAACTGAATAAATAGAGCATGAAAGGAAATTGGAGACTCTTTCCAAGAATTCAAGGCCACATGTACATGCTTTGTTATTCCTTGTGTGTAAGGGTTTATTTGAGTTTACATCTCCTCTTATTATTTTAGGCGCCAGTTACCGTAACTGGCAAACATCTTGAAAGTATTTACTCCTTTCTTTAGATCTACCCTGGATATGTACATTTGATGTAATCCATCAAATATCGATTTAAAAGCATAAATCCATAAAGAACCGTGTTTATGCTTTTAAATAGATAGATGATTAAATGTTAAAACCCAGTGTTTGTGCATGTGTGGGCTGTTATCTGAAGACACAACAGCACAAGTGGCTCTTGACCAGGGGCTTGTCAAATTGGGGGTTTGCCCACCCGCCCCTTAGTGCCCACTGCCCTATTAAATCCACACGTGAATAGGATTTTATTTAAATATCAAACGCACCAACGTGTCACGTGACCTCACCTGCAGGAAGTGGATGTGGTCGGTGCGGCCCAGGCTCTCCAGGTCCGTGTTGCGGCGCTGGAGCTCTGCGATCTCCTGCTCCAGGGCGGCCACCAGGCCCTGGGCCCGCCGCTCAGCCTGGCCCCGCCCCTCCTCCACGCTCCGCACCATCTCCGCCTGCGCCCGCTGAATCACACGCACCAACTCCGCGAACACCGCCCCGCACTCCTCCACCTCCCGCGCCGCGCTTGCCTGCCGAACGTTTGATCAGAGTGACCGATCCGATGCATTTCATTTATTTATGTTGTGAGTTGTTAAGGCGATTGTTTTAATCGGTGCGTTTTGATCGTTATATGAAGATTTGAATGTATAATTTATTTTACATTTAGATTAGTCATAAAGTCCACCGGGGATTCACATGAAAATACTTTTGAATTCTAGTAGATAAGAACAAAAGAATATGTTGCATCTTTGGTGAGGACTGACTTTATAGTGGTCAACCGATTTCTTGATCTCCTCCACTTTCTGCTGCCTCTCGCTGATCATCTGTTGCACATCCAACTCCACCCTCTTCAGCTGTGCCTGCAAGGAACATTTCCCCAACATTCATCAATCCCAGAAGAGGCATTCGACTAATTAGCAAGCATCAAATACAAACATAACTCAAACCCAAATTCATGAAAAATGAAAAGTAACCCATAGGCTAGCGTGTTTACCGAAACGGCGTTGCGTTTTCCCCCACCTTTTTGTCCATCCACTCGCGCTCGACGGGCACGGTGTAATGCGACCGGTGGTCCGTCTCGGTGCACAGCACGCACACGCACGTCTGCTCCTTCTTGCAGAAGAGCTCCAGGAGGCGCTCGTGCTTGGGGCACATGCGCGCCGCCATGTTGGCCACGGGCTGGATCAGCTTGTGCTTGGTGAAGCGCGCCGTGTGGGAGCGCAGGTGCTCGCCGCAGTACGACGTCAGACACACCAGGCACGACTTCTCGGCCGCCGGGCGGTCCCCGCCGAGGCACACGTCGCAGAGCACCTCCTCCGCCGCCCAGGGCGCGAAGACAGGGGTCGGCGGGGTCGGAGGAGGAGGAGGAGGAGCCGGGGTTCTGGGAGAGGGCGGGGTCGAGGAGGTTCTGGAGTGCGCCGGCCGCGGGGGCCGTTCGGGCGTGGTCCGGGGGACGGACGCCCCTTCGACCCCCGGCGGGGGCGGCGGAGAGGGAGAGGGTTTCAGGCCGGAGGGGGGGGAGGAGGGCGGGACCAGGGGCGGCAGCTCGTCCTGGAGTCCCGCGCGGGGTTTCTTCTCCTTCTCCTCGCGCCTCCTCCGCTCCTCCGCCTGTCTCTCCTTCAGCTCCACCAGGAGCTGCTCCCGCTTGTCCTCCTGCAGGAGCTGCTCCTCGTCCTCGCCTTGATTCCCCCTCCCCCACCTCTTCTCCTCCTCCTGCTGCTCCTCCTGCCGCCGCTCCTCGCACCTCCTCTTCTCTGCGCTGTTCACGCGGATCTCCTTGAACTGCTGGGCGATCTCGCGGAGCACGGTGTTGACGCTGACGTCGGGCCGCTTGGCGAAGCTCTTCTTGCACATGGGACACTGGTACGACGGGCTGGTCCTCCAGTAGCCCAGGATGCAACTCTGGCAGAAGTTGTGTCCGCAGGGGATGGACACGGGGTTGGTGAAGACGTCCAGGCAGATGGAGCAGTGCACCTGCTCCTCCGACAGGTTGCCGGCGTTCGTGTTGCCGTTGTTGGAGGTGGCGTTGGCGGCCATTCCTGCGCAGCGGAGAGGCAGGGTCATATTCAGCAGCAAGTTAGCCACCTGGGGGGGAGGCCGCGGCATGGAGACCTGCTGTGACAGGTCGACGTCAGTTTGTGGGGGATGGGGTTAGACACGGTGCTAATGGCTGTAAAGTGCAATGCATTGTGGGGCTTTTTGAATTTGAGCTGAAAACAAGTTTAAGGGGAACTGTCCTGCTCCTTTATGATATATAAGAGAGTACTGTTTCATGCGCGTGATATGAACAACTCCTTCAGCACAATTCCCGTGAATTCATCGCTTAAAAGTTTATTCGAGGATCGATTTGGATAATGCAAATCACAGAATTATCGATGGAGACCGATTTTTCAAAACATGTCTATGAAGCAGTGCTCTCCTAAAATATCCGTGCAGGACACCTTGCAGTCAACTGTATTTATAAAGCCACTCACAGAAGGAATACAAGTGTCACACTAAATGGAGACTCGGGAAATGGTTAGACAGTGCTGCTGCAAGGAATTGTGGGTAATTTGGAATAAACGTTATTTGGGAATTGGATATCTTCCTGTCTGGTTTTGGATGTTTTTGGGGGTCAAAACTCTATTATGGGATGGACCTGTGCAAAAGTTTGTCTGTTTGGCCTACAGTAAAATCTGTTCCTGGGCCGCCCCGGTGGCTCAGCGGGTCGAGCGCGTACCATTAAAGGCTCAGTCCTTACCGGGTTCAATTCATGAACGTGGTCCTTTGCTGCATGTCTTCCCCTCTCTCTCCTATACCTTCCTGTCTATCTTACTCTGCAATAAAAAGGATAAAATCCAAAAAAAAATGATCTGTTCCTGTCCAGTCATACATACATAGTATCATTCATACCATCGATTGGCCACTGTCTCCTATAATCTAACTATAAATATTAAGTTGTATGATGACTTGTATCTAAAGATATATGTTCTTTAATGTTGTTCTTATACGATTATTTGTAACTTTAAAACAACTTCACTGCGACTCTATAAGTTTTGCTCCCTGCTCCTAAGAGAGAAAATAGCTTTAGCTCCCGCTTTATAAATAGCTAGTCGGTCGGGCTGTAGCTGTGCTAGCTGTCAGGCTAAATATGTTAAGCTAGTAAGTTTAGCATACGTGTTAATAACGATTGCTTTAGAATATAATGACAAGTATGCGGGGGGGAGGGAGAGAGCTGGGCAGAGTGAGACAGATTATAAATATATGGTGAGAGAACATGGCTTTTCGTGACGGTCTAAATTAAAGTGTGCTTCTGGACTTCGGCCCATTTTTTCCTTAATCCAAACAGCGTCTAACTCCTTAAGACTTTTCAAGACTTGACATCACCATGGCACCTCCAACTGTCCCCTTGTTTTGCAATTTTTATACGACAATGTGAACCGACAATGACCTCAAACCTTTGCACAATTCAAATGGAAAAAGATAGATATTGATTGGTGAGAGGGAGGGGGGAGAGACATTGACCCAAGCTGAGCAGAAACCACATAGAACCCTTTTCAAGCAAGTCTCAACCAATCAGTACAAGTTAAGAGAAAAACAAAATCGTGCAGACTTCTGCACGATTTTCTGCTTGTATGTCAAATGCGTGTTGTTCTACTTCTGCTTGTATGTCAAATGCGAGAAGGTGTTTAAAATGAGGCAATGCAGAAGAGGAAGAAAAATAAAATAAAATGGAGAGGAAATTAAAGAGAGACACGAAAAAAAAAGATAGATATTGATTTGTGAGAGGGAGGGGGGAGAGACATTGACCCAAGCTGAGCAGAGAAAAGCAGAAACCATATAGAACCCTTTTCAGGCAAGTCTCAACCAATCAGTACAAGTTAAGAGAAAAACAAAATCGTGCAGACTTCTGCACGATTTTCTGCTTGTATGTCAAATGCGTGTTGTTCTACTTCTGCTTGTGTGTCAAATGCGTGAAGGTGTTTAAAATGAGGCAATGCAGAAGAGGAAGAAAAATCAAATAAAATGGAGAGAGGAAATTAAAGAGAGACACGAACCTGGGAGCAGCTGCTGCAAGTTCTCTGCTGGACACTGACACACAACACTACTGGCACACAGACACATACTGACACACACAAACACACGCACACAAACACGCACAAGCACGTAGACACTAATACACACGCACAAAAACACTCACTCAGTATCTCTCTCTCTCTCGCACTCTCACAGAAATACACACACACACACACACCTATAAATATAGAAATATACCCCCCTTCCTTCACCACAGATACAAATATACCCTCGCCCCCAAGGGGAACTTGTTTAACCCTTTAGAGGCTTCCAATAAACATAATCATCTCTCTCCTCCTCTCTGCTGCTATCACAAGATAAACAGCGGTCAACACAAGCAGAACAAGCTAGGATTCTATACTTTATACCCATGTTGACAGAAAGTAAGAATATGTTGCCCGATTAGGTTTTGTTCGAACACAACTAATATAATTAGAATTGGGGTACTTGTTATAGGTCAATTGGAAACCTTGTTTGAAACGCTCCACAACCTGTGTAACAATAGGATTAACCAACTAATTGGACGTTGCCATTATCTTCCTAAAGGCCCAATGTGGATAATTCCTCATTCAAATAACTACAAACAACTATGCTTACGTTATACAGAACAAGTAGAATCTAATTAGTTCATAAACATTAAACATGCTCATTAAGTAATTCTGTGTGCTTGTATCGACCACGGATAGGGTTCGGAAACATCAGGCACCCCAGGGTGCAACGGAGAGCGCTGATGATGGCCAGCATTTGTCAGACCAGACGAGCATTAGTGAGGATGTTTTGGACGAATAACAGCGTCACGTTTATTGTGGTTTCAAGTGTAACCTCCTGACAGATCCAACCAGACGTGTAGGAAAGCGCAGGCGACACTGTTATAATCGTTGGTTGTCCCCTCCGGAGACCCGGGTCCAAGTCCCTGTGGATTAGCGCTCTCATTCTAACAAAAACAAAAGGTGCTACTGCTCTCTGTTCTTTGAAAAGGTGGAGAGCGCTGAACTGTAGTATAATGGTACATTGAAAAACATGTTGTGCTCCTGCGTTATCTTTTTGAAGGCGTGGAGATTAGCATTGCCAGTGCCACAGTCGTGAGAATGAAGGAGAGCAGCCTGCAGCTTCAAGACATTTATTTCACATTCATATAAAACCATCTATACATTTTAGGGTCAAACCTTTGATGGGTGGTGTAGACCAGTGAACTGATTCGGGTACTGGGATCTGCTGCTGTTCTCCGGATAGGTGGAAAGACTAGCAGTGTAATGCTAGTTAGACGGGCGCCTTTGGAGAGCGACTGGTCTAGAATCCAGTACAATGATGACAGGGGAAAGTGTGTTAAACATGTGATGATCAAGCGTTTTTTTTCTTCGGTTTCTGTCACTCTCTCTCTCAACAGCTCTGATTAAAATGTCCTAAAAGTAGTAAATGTCCTGACAAGTCAAGCTCTCGAAGAGATGAGGCATCACAATAAAAGGTTCTCTACAGGGAGACTATTGCTAGTTCGAACCAATCAAATCAGCCTATGGGTCTTCTAACTCAAAGAGGCGAAGCTTATTGATTAATGTGTTTATTAAAAAAGATATGATATGAACATTTGATTAAAAAAATTAAGGTAAAGTGTTAGTGTAAAATGCTCCTACCCAGCAAGCCTGTTTAAAATCGTATTTATCTTGTAAAGGTAAATAAGTTAATATAAGTCATGTTTACTAGCCTATGTAATTACAGATTTACAGAAAAGGTGCCATCACCTAAATCAAGCTTCTACTGGCCATTAGCCTAGCGTGTCTAGCTAAATCTGTTAAACCCTAAGTCTTAAACCTTCAAACATTTCTCTTTTGTCTCATTATCATAACAAAGCAGTGATTTCAAAAAGTCCAGTTACGTAGTCAATATCTTCAGTAGCTTATATCTTGTCACACATGCTGTCACACAAGAGACAATCAGTTCTTTAAAAATATCAGATGTACACAACTTCTTAACCCTCGCGAACCAAACTGCATTTCTAAAAGTTTGGGCTTTGTTGTAAAACTTGACTGCGTCGGTTTTGGTTCAAATTCAACCTCCTTCATGGGTTGCCTTGGTGACCACCTGTCCCTCCTCAGTTCGGTTTGATCTGGCTGATCACGAGGGGGGCCGCGTTCTTGCCGTCATGGACCAGGCAGGGGCTGAAGATGGGGTAGAGGCTCTCGCTGAAGGTGTCCACGAAGGTGTAGAGGTGCAGGCGGCTCTTGGCGTCGTAGAAGGACACCTGGCCGCCGTCGTAGTCCAGGAAGACCCCCACCTTGGCGGGCTGTGACGCGGCCGTCAGCGGCACGCGGCTGGATGCCAGCGCCTTGATCTCGCCGTTCTTCAGCCACAGGCACCAGAAGCCGCCCTCGGGGCTGAGGTTGATGTCGCCCTTGCGTCGGGCCGAGCCGCGGGCCACGCCCAGCGTCCACGCCGTCTTGCGGCCCACCTCCACCTCCCAGTAGTGGCGTCCGGACGCCAGGCCCTCGCGGGCCAGCACGAAGAGCGCCGGGTTGAAGCGCCGGGAGCTCTCCGTCTGCGACGACTTCCTCTCGTCGTAGCGCACCTGCCGGCCGTCCTCGGAGAGCACCAGGCTCTTCTGGGCGGTGCCCGGGTCCAGGATCACCTCGCCTGATTGGTGGAGAGAGAGAGAGAGAGCGAGCCGGTAATTTGACACAAGTCTTGTGGATTCATGGAGAACTGTAGCCATTGAAAATTCATTAAAAAGGTATCATGCCACCAGGTGTGAGTGCGTTTAGCCATTACAAGCCATTTTGAAAATCTGCCTCTTCTGACATCACTAGTGGGCGTGGCCACCTAGATGTGTTCTGGATAGATCAGTCTACCAGCCTACCCAGTGGACTGAAGCAAACATTCATCTATCTGTCACACATCTAGGTGGACACGCCCACTGGTGATGTCAGAAGAGGCCGATTTTAAAAACGGCTTGCAACGGCTAATCACACTCACACCTGTTGGTGTAATATGTCACCTTTAACCAACCTCAACCCTTTCAAACTTTAATCAAGACTAAACCATCCGTCACATCAATCGCTTCAACTAAACTATGCACACGTGATAAAAAATTGTGCTCCAAAAGTGACTCACTTGCGTAGTTCTGCAGCTTCCTGAGCTCTGAAACCGAGAGGGACAACAACACAGTCAGTCATAGTGAAGCTCTTTGCAGTCTTGCCATTTACACTGTGAACGCCGGGCCCACTGGAGCTCAGAGGAAGGCCAGCCTACCTTTCCCGTACAGCCTCTGGAGCTCCACCTGGAACTTGTCGACCAGCCCGCCGACCGAGGAGCGCACGGTGCCCAGGTACAGGTCCGTGCTCACACTGACCGCCGACCAGTCCAGAGGCTCCAGTGGCGGCGGCAGCCCGGCGGCGCTCTGGACACACAGATCCCACGGAGGTTAGAGTACCGTCGGCGGTGTGGAGAGTTACGCCTCGTGCCCACTACCTCCGTCAGTTGACCGTTGCCCATTGACTTTGAATGGGGACGGACGCGCAATGTATTGTGGATCCGTCCATTCAGTTGGAGCGTTCGCCACCGTCAGAAAGTTGAAAAATGTTCAACTTTTTCGGCAGCAACGGTTCCGTCATCCAATCAGATTGCGTATGCAAATTTAAGCACTGTGACGCGACTCGGGCTCTGACGATACTGGATAGCGGGAAAGCGGGTCATCTTGCCTCGCAACAAGCAGGAAGAAGCGGGAAGAACCCGGCGAAGCGATTTGATTGGCTGACGGATGCCTCTGCAAAGACTACTCCCCCATCCGTCAGCCACGCCTTCCCACGTCCGTTGACTAACGGTGCAGTGGGCACGAGGCGTTACGCCCCGTGCCCACTACCTCCGTCCGTTGCTCGATCCCCATTGACTTTAATGGGGACGGACGCGCAATGCATTGTGGATCCGTCCGTTCCGTTGGAGCCTTCGGCTCAGTCAAGAAGTTGAAAATTTTTCAACTTTTTCGGCAGCGACGGATCCGTCATCCAATCAGATCGCGTCTGCAAATTTAAGCACTGTGACGCGACTCGGGCTCTGACGATACTGGAAAGCGGGAAAGCGGGTCATCTTGCATCGCAACAAGCAGGAAGTAGCGGGAAGAACCCGGCGAAGCGATTTGATTGGCTGACGGATGCCTCTGCAAAGACTACTCCCCCATCAGTCAGCAACGCCTTCCCACGTCCGTTGACTGAAGGAGGTAGTGGGCACGGGGCGTTACGCCGCGTGCCCACTGCACCGTCAGTCAAAGGACGTGGGAAGGCGTTGCTGACGGATGGGGGAGTAGTCTTTGCAGAGGCATCCGTCGGCCAATCAAATCGCTTCCCGCTAACAACAACAAAGCCGGGTTCTTCCCGCTTCTTCCTGCTTGTTGCGTTGTCATTGCAAGATTACCCGCTTTCCCGCTTTACAGTATCGTCAGAGCCCGAGTCGCGTCACAGTGCTTAAATTTGCATACGCGATCTGATTGGATGACGGATCCGTCGCTGCCGAAAAAGTTGAAAATTGTTCAACTTTTTGACGGAGCCGAAGGCTCCAATGGAACGAACGGATCCACAATGCATTGCGCGTCCGTCCCCATTCAATGCATTGTGGATCCGTGCGCTCAAGGCTCCGTCAAAAGGTTGAAAAATGTTCTACTTTTTCGGCGGCAACGGATCCGTCATCCAATCAGATCTCGTATGCAAATGTAAGCACTGTGACACTACTCGGGCTCTGACGACCCTGGAAAGCTCCCCCATCCGTCAGCCACGCCTTCTGAGTCCTTTGACTGACGGTGCAGTGGGAACGAGGCTTTGTTGCCAGGTGGTCATTGACAACTCGACAGTAGGGGGATAGCAGGATGATACATTTACTGTAGGCTCACGCAGTGCATCAGGCTAACTGACCAACACACCCAACACTGGGAAGGAAGCTAGCGGTACGGTGGCTAGCGGTACGGTGGCTAGCGGTATGGGTGACTTGTGATACGGTGGCTAGCGGTACGGTGGCTAGCGGTATGGGTGACTTGTGATACGGTGGCTAGCGGTACGGTGGCTAGCGGTATGGGTGACTTGTGATACGGTGGCTAGCGGTACGGTGGCTAGCGGTATGGGTGACTTGTGATACGGTGGCTAGCGGTATGGTGGCAACCGGTTGCGTTAAAGAGCAACCACACACAATGACCAAACCACAGGGAAAGCAGCGAGCAGCACGTAGCGAACACCACCTGCCATCGCCTTTGTATAGCACATAACATCCCCTTGGCACCCAATTGAGCCCATCCGATCTGAGCCCGACACGCCCTGTGCCGCCGGTCGTACCTGGAGGAAGACGATCCGGTCCTGGGTGTGGGCGAAGGCCTCCAGCTCGCTGCTGCTCCTCCTGAGCACACTCAGCTCGTTCTCCAGGCCGCGGGCCAGCTCCTGGGCGTGGCGCTCCGCCTCCCGCTGCCGGGACGCGATGAGCTCCACCAGCTCCGCCTGGCTCTGCTCCACCAGCCGCTGGAGCTCGGCGTACACCTGCCAGCTCTCCTCCAGCTCCTTCTGCGCGTTGGCCTGCGGGGTGACAAGAGTTAAGGCTCAGCAATGGTTCCACGTCGACGCAGCGCGATGACAAAACGCAGACGCCCCGACACAGTCGTGAATCGTGAACCTGTTTTGGTTCTGCGTCGGGTTTGAGTGAGCGGACCAATCATGGCCCTTCCTGCTGCGCCGCCTCGACGGAGGGTTACAGTTTTTAGGAGCCGCACTTCCTCGCGGTGGACGAAAGTAGGGTCCGCAAGGACGTAATGGGTCCGTAAACCAATTGAGATAATTCGGGTTTAAGGTCTCAGGTGGTCTACTTTGACCAATCTGGCATCCTTAAACAGGGTGATTGTGGTGAGTGCGTTTGACTCCCAGCACGGGTGTCTGGGTTGGATTCCTCAATGTTTAGTCTACTCTTAAAGCCTTGAGCAACTTATGACGTGTTAGAGAAGACTTGCTTAGGATAAACGCTAACTATGTCACTCTTGTGACAGTGTCACCACAAAGTACACACCACAAAGTGTATCGTAGGAGCACTGTAGTATTATGTTCTCTTAGAGCTCTACATACTCGTCTCTCTTCTTTTGTTTACGCGTCCCTTCTCTCTTTACCTCACGCCCCGTTGTGGACACGCTGACGTCAGAGTCCCTCCTGCGTGGAGGTGTTTAGGACCGAGTGAGTAGTTCCACGGGTGGAACAGGTAGGGCAGGTCTGACGGCCACCCAGCCCAGGGGTAGGAGGAAGTATTTTGCGTCCAACAGTGTTGAAGGCCCACCTTCCTACCACCAGCAGGGAGGTCAACTGGCTATTGCGCACCATTTCATTTCAAATATAAGCCGGTTTTCGTTGACAAGTGAGTGCCTATTGGCACTGACTTGTATTTAATGGGTCGATTTTGAAATGGCTAGTCGTGGCTAGCATGATATGATAACGTCATTGATTTTACACTGGATTGTGTGCCATGTGTAATAACAATAGGCAAAAAGATTAAGAGGAAATATAAATTTGGTAGTCAAAAGCAGCACACCCACCCACACACACACACACACACACACACACACACACACACACACACACACACACACACACACACACACACACACACACACACACACACACACACACACACACACACACACACACCAGGATAATCTAAACACAAAGGCAGGTGAAAAAAAGCAGAACCCAATGATATGAAAATTATATCCATGAGATTCATAATGGATCGCATGTATTCAATGTGTTATGTTTCTTCAAGACTGTCATCTTTGGCAAATGCTGACAGATACGCTTAAATGCAAACGCACACATTTAAACACACACATGCGACACTCCTCCGTCTCGGATGCGTCTTCAAGGATGTGTCTTGCAAGCTAAGGATTAGTATTCAGAGCTTCCATCCCGTTTTAAACGGATGTTGGCTTAGCCTTAGCAGTCATCCACAACTGTGTACATTAGCCTTGACCTCACCTTGATGACCCTGATGGACTGCTTGATGTCTTCCAGTTTCTTTGTCCTCTCTTTGATTAGATGTTTGACCTCTGACCTTCTCTTTGACAAGTTAGCCTGCAAAAAAAAAAAACGGAAAACATTCGAAATGTTTATTTTCACAGATTCAAACCCACTTGTATAGAGCAGTGCTTCGACAGAGATTTTGGATTTGCAGTCCCATAGATATTAGACACTACTGAAACATCAGATGAGGGGGGCCTATCTAAGCAACCCGTGTTTTGGAAACAAAGCAAGTTGAAACCAAACGATATTTGTACACGTTTTAAATCTGAGCCCTACATATGTATTCTCTTGATCACATATTCCCAGTGTTGGTTCTCCCATTTTGCGTTGGGTGTTTTGAAGGGACTTGATATCATGCAACACTTGAAACCTGTTGACTGGAGTCTTTGTTTCAGGGTACTGTGGGATGGGGTAATGGTGGAAATCTTGCCCCGGGCCCCCTTAAGTTCATAGCCAACCTGAACATCACTGTCACACCTGGCATTCCCTGAGGTTTGCTGTCAGCATGTCATGTTCCTTATCTTTTCCTATATCCTTCTTTTCCATGCTTTACCTATTTGGTTTTGTTTAAGCGCCTATTCGGGTTATTAATTCATATCAAAGGCAGCTCTATAACAGACATTGATGCTTGAGAGAGAAAGACCGAAAGAGAGAAAAACAGCTTTAGACAGAGAGAACATCTAGGGAACCATAGGACTAAAAACATAAACCATTTAAATTGAATTTTTTTGCCATTGATTTGTTAATTTTTTTCTGCTTCAAACCCTTCGTTAGGGACATTCCAGTCTGCGCCAGAATAGGTGTGGGAATTATTTACATATTGGTCCTTACGCCAATGTAAACTAGTGTACTGAAAGTACGGACATGATGCAAAACACATTAAAATGCTATCCCTACATAAGATTCTTCACCATGATTCATCTATTTGGTTTTGTTTGAGTGCAAAGTGCCTATTCGGGTTATTAATTCACATCAAAGCCAGCTCTATGACAGACATCGATGTTTGAGAGAGAAAGATCAAAAGTTTTGGGAATTATTTACATATTGGTCCTGACACCAATGTAAACGAGTTTCCTGAAGGCGCGGACATGATGCAAAACACATTAAAATGTGATCCCTACACAAGCAGGGTTGTGTAGGGCTCTCAACAGGTGCTGCTCCTGGTCCGACCCTCACCATTTGCTTCTTGAACTCGCGGTCGGCGGACACCACCTCGTGGGCCTTGTGGACGGTGTCGGCGCAGGTGGGACAGATGCAGGCGTTGTCGGTGCGGCAGTACAGCTCCGTCAGTCGCTGGTGCTTCTTGCAGATCTTCTCCTCCAGGTGGAAGGTGGGATCCACCAGACGGTGGGAGGACATGGACTTCACCTGGAAGGACTGACAGGGGAGAGACAGACAGGTGGAGGGAGAGAGACAGGAGTGGAGAGAGAGACAGGTAGAGGGAGAGAGACAGGAGTGGAGAGACAGACAGGTAGAGGGAGAGAGACAGGAGTGGAGAGAGAGACAGAAGTGGAGAGAGAGACAGAAGTGGAGAGAGAGACAGGGGTGGAGAGAGAGACAGGAGTGGAGAGAGAGACAGGTGTGGAGAGAGAGACAGGTGTGGAGAGAGAGACAGGTGTGGAGAGAGAGACAGGAGTGGAGAGAGAGACAGGAGTGGAGAGACAGACAGGATTGGAGGGAGAGACAGGAGTGGAGAGAGAGACAGGTGGAGGGAGAGACAGGAGTTGAGAGAGAGACAGGAGTGGAGGGAGAGACAGGAGTGGAGAGAGAGACAGGAGTGGAGAGAGAGACAGGAGTGGAGAGAGACACAGGAGTGGAGAGAGAGAGACAGGAGTGGAGAGAGAGACAGGAGTGGAGAGAGAGACAGGAGTGGAGAGAGACACAGGAGTGGAGAGAGAGACAGGAGTGGAGAGAGACAGGAGTGGAGAGAGAGACAGGTGTGGAGAGAGAGACAGGAGTGGAGAGAGAGACAGGAGTGGAGAGAGAGACAGGAGTGGAGAGAGAGACAGGAGTGGAGAGACAGACAGGAGTGGAGGGAGAGACAGGAGTGGAGAGAGAGACAGGTGGAGGGAGAGACAGGAGTTGAGAGAGAGACAGGAGTGGAGGGAGAGACAGGAGTGGAGAGAGAGACAGGAGTGGAGAGAGACACAGGAGTGGAGAGAGAGACAGGAGTGGAGAGAGAGACAGGAGTGGAGAGAGAGACAGGAGTGGAGAGAGACACAGGAGTGGAGAGAGACACAGGAGTGGAGAGAGAGACAGGAGTGGAGAGAGAGACAGGAGTGGAGAGAGAGACCGGTGGAGGGAGAGACAGGAGTGGAGAGAGAGACAGGAGTGGAGAGAGAGACAGGAGTGGAGAGAGAGACAGGAGTGGAGAGAGAGACAGGAGTGGAGAGAGAGACAGGAGTGGAGGGAGAGACAGGAGTGGAGAGAGACACAGGAGTGGAGAGAGACACAGGAGTGGAGAGAGACACAGGAGTGGAGAGAGAGACAGGAGTGGAGAGAGAGACAGGAGTGGAGAGGGAGACAGAAATGCAGAGGGATAGAAATGTAGAGACAGAATATGAAAAAAGATAGAAATGTACACGTAGAGCAACATTTGTTAGGGTAATGCTACATTTGAAATACTGTACTTGTGATACTATAATATACAACCTTCTATAAATTGTGTTTTCTTTATTCTAGTCAGTAGGCCTTATCTATCCATAATGCAGGCTGCAGTTCCAGCTGATTGAGGGCCGACCCTTCCTTTCTAATCTTTACCTAGATATGCCAACCAATCTGGGTGTATGAATGCCATAGACCGCCATTCTCCGGTTTTCACCCAACAAAGAGAACAGAAACAATAGAAAGAGCTTTAAGAAAAGCAGTGGTTTATTCCAGAGTTCAACTCTTGGCTGTATTTCACGTTGGCTACGTCGTCTAGACATTGCCTTATGGGCATTAAGCCCATAAGGCAAAGCCTAGACGAAGTATAATTACTAGAGTTATATTGACATAACCGTTGTTCCAGACTGAGCAGGTGATGTGGCGATGGCTGTTTCGACATGTGCACAGACACAAGTAGATGCACCACAGGCCTGCAGCCCCACCCAGAGTCCAATCACTTTGGCCAGGTGAGGCCGCTTCCACCAAGCATAAACCTGGCATAAACCACAGACACGCTCCACGACAGCTGAATATTAGGAGATGATAGGTTTACTCAGGCCTGTACTTGTGTCAACATAATGGATTACATATCCACGCCAGGGGAGCGACTCATAGTTCTACTGGTGGATCCATGTTAGTCTTCCCAACGATATCAGGTTTCGTTTGAGCTCATATCCTGATTCATGCGTCCACTTTAATGCAAGGAGGCATCTCAAATGTATTAATTAGACATGAATTTACTCATCGGAATTGAAGGGCGTAATTCATTATTGATGAAGGGAATGGGTTTTGAAACCATGTCTATGTCTCCTTTCAAGTCTTAGTTCTAACACTCTATAAGTTAATCAATAACTAATGAATCGTTAACTCATGATTGAAAGGGATGGACCCTGAATAAAGGTGGCAGTCTGTGATTCATATGTTGGGTCTGTCTCTCTGCCAGATTGTGTCCCTGTACTGTTTAACCCTTACCTGCTCCTTATTGACCTGTCTCTGTACTGTCTAACCCAGTCATGTCCAAAATCCGGCACACGGGCCAATTTTGGCACGGGGTTGTATTTTATATGGCCCGCGGCTCCCTTACGAAAATGTATTATTTATGGCGCGCCAGCCCGCCACCGTTGCAATTTCTCTTTTCACCACATGGGGGCAGCACCATTCTGGCGCTAGCCACATCCGCGACACCCATGAACCTGACCCCTCCCCCCCACAGGTAGGCTAATAAGGGTTAGCAATTGCATGGACGTATTCCTACATCATGGCTGCTGTAGCTAAATCAAACATTACATTTACGTAATCTTGATTGCAGTTTATATTCAATCAGTTCATAAATGTAAGTACAACTCACTAGTTTTGTAGTTGCATCAACAAAAAAATGTATGTTACTTATAATGCTAAGTTTAATCAACTATTGAATTTATGTAGTATTGACTGTATTGACTGAGTATTGAGTATGGACATTTTTTATGGTCAAATTGTTGTTAGTTTCCTATTGTCCTGAGTTAATGAAGTTGACAATATTTTTATTTGACTGCAGTTGCTGTAATACAGTTTGTGAATTTGCTATGGTCAAAAAGTAGTCTTCTCAAATTAACTTGGACAGCTATTCCTCAATGCTTGTTCCTTGTGTGGTGTGATATACAAGTTGTGCAAGAGACTTTTCTTCTTCTAGCATTTGTTATTGTCAAATTGAAGTCTATTGCAGACTATTGCATATCGTTAAATAAAAACGATGAAATGCAAGTCATTTGCACGCGACTTTATTATGGTCCAAAGATATGACGGGAGAGGCATTCGGTCCTCGAGGTATTTACATTTTTCAAATATGGCCCCCTTTGAAAAAAGTTGTGACCCCCCTGGTCTAACCCTTCCCCTTACCTTTCCCTAATTGCCTGTCTCTGTACTGTCTAACCCCTGCTTGCTCCTTAATGTTCTGTCTCTATACCCTCCACCCTGCTCCTTAAAAAGACTTGGAACTAAAATGATAGAGTTGTATCCAAAGGAACTATAAGCCGCCCTGGATCTGCATCTGCTAAATGAATGTGGGCTACATGGATGGACAGTAGTGATTGTCGTTAGTGGTTTTGAGTATTGGTTGGTTTCAAACGACAACACTAAGAAGAACCGGGCGGCAGACACCCACCTTCTTGTGGTGCCGCAGGTGGGTCTCGCAGAACGAGCCGGCGCAGTTCAGACACGACTTCAGCGCCTTCACCTTCCTCCCGATGCAGGCGTCGCACGGCACCTCCCCCTCGCGGGCAAAGTCCCCGTTCGTGTCGGCCCCGCCTCCTCCTCCTCCTCGCGACGGCGAGCCCCCGTCTCTCAGGCTCCCGCTCGCCCCCGCACCGGAGCTCAGGTTCAGGGTGGACCCCCGCGACCCGGCCCCTCCGTCCACGCCGTCACCGCCGCCGCCAGCGCCGCCCACGTTCAGCCCCAGGAACTGGGTGGAGATCTCCGCCAGCACGCGGTTGACGCTGAGCTCGGGCCGCTTGGAGTAGCTCTTCTTGCACATGGGGCACAGGGACTTCTTGCTGTGGTCCCAGTAGCCCTGCAGGCAGGCCTTGCAGAAGCTGTGGCCGCACGGCGTGGACACGGGCTCCACAAACACCTCCAGGCAGATGGAGCACATGAACTGGTCCTCCGAGAGGAGCCCCGCGGGGCTTCGGGCGGCACCTAGGGGGGGGGGGGGGGGGGGAGATAGGGGGGACGAGGAGATAGGTTAGCAACACACGGGGGAGGCGCTCTGGCCCTACACCCCTCATCGGCTTGAATTGATGGGAGGCAGTGAGAAGAGGAGGAGATTTACATTTACATTTAGGGCATTCAGCAGATGTTTATATCAAAAGCTACCTACAATAAGTACATTTGTCATAAGAAAGGGAAGCACTATATCGCTGTCGGTGCAATAAGGATGTTCATAGAACCAAGTGCAAAGCACCATTGATCATTAGGTCAATCCATTCCCTGTTTACAACCAGTGGCGGTGGGTCAATAGAGGGCGCTAGGGCGCCGCCCCTCCGTGAAGTATTCACTTGAATATATCTGCCAACTATTAATCAACCAGTGGCGGCTGGTGATCAAAAATGTTGGGGGTGCACAGTAATAGACACGGGGTCTGGGGTCCCCCCCCCCTGTATTCTGGTGCATTTTGGGGATGGCCACTACCTATTTACCTACTATTCATTCAGATTCATAGCCTACATCAGGGCCTGGACAGGCTTACACTGCATATACACTACAGACCTACTTTATGGCCATTCCAGCAGCCATTGCTATTTGACCCATGTTGTTATTCTGATATTGAGACAAATCATGATCAGGCCTAAAAAAATTTTTTGTTTGGTTCCGGTTTCCGACCGACCCTGTCCATTTGTGTGCGACCCAAATTATTTTATGAGCTTTAAAAAAAAAAAAAAAACGTTTTTTTTTTTTTTTTTGATGCAAACTATAATTACGTTTTTGCACAGCACCTCTTCATTCTGTACAAGGATGAGCGCATTCTCTCGTTTATAAATGAAAACAACCTACTTATCATTCGCTGCCGCTGGAAAAAATAAAATAAAAAAATAAAATAAATTCCCTACCTACCCATGACCTCAACTGACAACCAACAGGAACCAAACTTTTTTTTTTTTTTAGGTCTCACTGTCTTATAGCGTCCATTTTTTGTGAGTCTCAATGGTCTACTTCAAATGCAGTTAGAAATGTGGGACAGTTGCTTCATTTTGTTTATATGCTACAGGCCGAAAGACTAAATTAATATGTAACTTACTTGCTCCTTTTAAGTATACCATTGCTTGGGGAGTCCAATTCCTCCACTGAAAAGGGGGAAAAGTGCTTACAACTCTCTGCTAGTTATTGATCTATCTCTTCTCTTCGTGTAGTTGTGTTGCACGATTGCTGCTGAGGGAGGTATCCTATTTGGTTGATTCGCTGAATTGTTCAATCATGTGATGATAACAAAAAAGAAAAGTGATATCATTGGCCTGGGGCGCACACTGGTGCGACCCGAGGGCGAATTTTCTTGCGCCAATAAAAAGCTGTCTCTGCTTGATAGACAGCAAAAAGTTAGCGAGCTTACATTGACTTCAACGTGGCCGGCGCCCCTGACTTGGAGGAGGGCTTTATTTCGAATGACCAATAACTAGCCTAGCCCGAATCAGTGACGTTCAGACGCATTTAAATGTTTGCTGGCAGTGACAAGTATATCACACAATTAAACGAGGATAAACACTATGTATTTTTGTTGATATATTTCGTATTGATAATAGTTGATTTAATCAACTATTATCAATACGAGTTCAGGTTATGGAGCTTAGGGGATGGTGGGTGGAGGAGGTGGAGCGATGAATGTGGTGGTGGTTTGTCCCTTCACCCCTAATCCCTTCTCATGTCTATTTATTTGGGTCGTAGCACGTACGTTCATGAATATGGCATGTTTACTGCTAATCCCTGAGAGGAAATCTCTCAAATGTGCAAGTTGTAGGTTATGCAATCAGAGACCACAATTAGCCTAGGTAATATTCACAACAGTCAGCTTTTAAACCACACACCCCATTGCTAGCACATAGCTCACACCGACCAGGGAGTTCTTTCAAAATAATCTCTCGTCTTTCCCACCACTGTAATGAATGTCTGGTATGTGAACATTCAGGTTGGACAGCTACGTAGACATGTCTTGTGACATTCAAAAGAAAACAGCAGTTTGGGTTCAGCAGTTCCACACATACTGTACAATACAGTTCTCATGAGACTATTGAAATCTGTATATCGCCAAGAGTTCATCAACTCTGAGATAAAGGGATAGAGCTCCCAAGATTTGTCTTTATGGAGGTCTACTTTTTTTAAACAAAACAAACCTATTCTGATACAAATCAGCTGGGATTCAATATCTAAACATGACTGATCTGAGATTAATTTAAAGTGGAAAGACCTTCAGTTAAAGAATATCCCAAAAAGAACAGAACAGAGAAGAAGCATTTGGACTCACTCATGTCTTCCTCTCGACTCGTGTGTCTCAACGTGTGTGGGTTTAGTGGTGTGACTGCTCTGCAGTGAATGATTAACCAACAGGTACACCTGAAACTCTGGTATCTACCCCCCCCCCCCCCCACACACACACACACACACACACACACACACACACACCAAAACCCTTTGACACGCCCAGCCGACATACACACCCACACACATTGGGCCCTTTGTTGCGCACCTGACTCTTGATGGGTATGCAAACAAGACGCTCAGAATACGCCTTCACTGTAAAAGCTCAGTATGAACCTTCAAAACAGGAAGCTCAATGTCAACCTTCAAAATAAAAGCTACAATCTTAGAAGTAATACGGTAAAGATTGCTGCAAATTTTTCTTTTTGTTATTGTATTTCTCCAACCTTTAGAGAAACTTCTAAAAACAGGTTGTGGATTTGTTGTTGAAGGGAAATAAACCGTGTTAGTCAAGGTGAGTCACTCTGGACTTTGAAGGTATGGGGAGGGAGGAGGGAGGGACGGGAGGGGGAGGAAGCGGTGGTGGCCATAGAGTGTTTACAATGAAAAAGATGGACAAGCAGACTCAATTTATGAGTTTAACATGTATGTGTACTTTATTTCGCACTTTTAATAAATAATTATACAACAAGTATTAACCAGTATTCCTTGGTTTTAGATTGATGACTGATAGCATTCTTTACACAGTATATAGAATATTATCGATTGCATCAAATATTACACATTTTAAGTTAATATCGGATTCAAATTCTGAGCGGGTTAATTTGTGTTAATTTTTTATTGACAGATATTTCAATAAATAATTAAACTAACAAACGAACAATTGTCTTGGTAATATATTGGGAGAGCTGCAAATTCACCAATACTGTACTCAGCTTTAAATTGTCTTATTTTCCGCGTCTTGTAATGATACAGTTCTACCAGTAGATGGTGGAATGTAACCAAGAAACGCAAGATTCAGCACAGGTAGTTAGAAACTGATTTTTAGATCCTTTAATTTGACATTTTTTGAAAGATTAACAATAGAGGGAAAGAAAGCGAGAAAGTAAATGTTAATCAATTATTTTCCACTATTCCCCATCTGGGATCTTGTAATATCAAGATGAATATGAAGATGACTCTGATGTTTGAAACGTAGTCCAGCTTTCTTAATGCAGGAAAAGATTGATACTCTGGTTTGAATGTTCACATCCATCCAATTCTGACCGGTTCTTCTCTCGTTCTCTCTCCTACTCCAGGCCCACCTCCCTCACCTCACCCCTTACCTCCCCCCATCCCTCAGGAAAGATCATTGACTTATCAGGTGGTGTGTGTTCGTGAAGCATAATAGATGTCAACAGGCCATTACGGTACAACATCTCTCCGGCCCTCTACAGCCCTATCGATCACGCTCACCTTCCTGTAAGACATTTACCTGTTCATCTTTATTGATGTTTTCACATTATGTTCTTTAGTTCCTTCGTGACTTCACCGGTTATTGTTTGCTGTTTCATTTACGATGTTGGGGTGTTAGCAGCGAATGAGGGAAAGAGAAAAATAACTCACAGGGCACGTTAATATATTCTGTCCTATACAAAACATTCATGTTTCTGCTCTAGAAAAGCAAAATTAAACGATTCAATAAGTGTTATCCCTTATAGGTGTGTGTGTGTGTGTGTGTGTGTGTGTGTGTGTGTGTCTATGTGTGTGTGTGCGTGTGTGTGTGTGTCTGTATGTGTGTGTGTGTGTGTGTGTGTGTGTGTTCGCGCGTGTGTGTGCGCGTGTATGTGTGTGTGCGCGCGCGTGTGGTGTGTGTGTGTGTGTGTGTGTGTGTGTGTGTGTGTGTGTGTGTGTGTGTGTGTGTGTGTGTGTGTGTGTGTGTGCGTGTAAGTCGCGCGCGTCCAGATGAGTATGCCCGTGTGATTCCCCAGCTCCCTCTCCGTGGATCCAGCCCTGCAGGATGATGCTCCGGAGAGGGCGGAGCCTTCTGCGGGATGAACATTCTGAGAATGACAATTCTGCCGTTTCTTCC
>NC_044064.1:13278329-13330829 GCF_902167405.1 Gadus morhua
GATCACTGGTCATTTGGTCCGTTATTGAACATCCATAAACTCATCGTTTAAGAAATAGCAGTGCATTCAATGATGTTTAATTGGCAAGGTTCAGAGAAGGCCATGTGGCTTGGTCATTTATGATAAATCAACAGTGTTAGGGTTAGGGTTATATTCTACGATAGAATGCCATACCAAAGACTCACCCTGCGATAGCTTTTTTACCAACAACGACTAATACTATAGTTTCACTGGTGAATGCGCCGACCAAACGCGATGGTGACATCTTGTGGGCAAACAGTTGTATAGAAAGATCCGCAGAACGGGCAGATAATATAGCAAAAAAACATACATAATTAAATAAAAATATATAAAATATGCCTACTTATTTTAAATTATTACAGCCTGTTGTAGACTGACTATACATAACCTATCAGTGGTGTAGTCTATTTTATTTTAGTGGGTATACTGTGATGATTCCCTCCCAGCCTCGTACAAACCCGTCCCACCGGTACGTGTGTGTGGCGCTTATGGGGTGTCGCACTACTCACCAACGCAGGGGTCTACAACCCGCTGATTTAAGAGTATACCGATTATCAACAATCATGGAAAGCTGATAGGTTTATCAGTTTTAATAACAGTATGAACAAATAGAACACAAAAATGACAAGTTGTCCTTTGTATATCTATGGTAGCAATAGCACATGCTAAACAAGGACAAAATCTACTCAAAATAATTTAATGAACTGTTTACAACCATGGCTAACCAGTGCATGAGAAAGAGATGACAGGAGACTAATGTTTCACTCTTTCAATTGCTCTAATTTGAGCTCGTACTGTTGTTATCTAGCATACCATACAGTAATTTAATTGTGTAAAAGTGTGAAATTACTGCACCTTAAAAATGACCATGAATTAGCTACTCTCATTTGCATAGTGATTAACATTATTCGATTTCAATTGTGTATACCAACTGTATGTTGGCTGACATTTACATAACTTTTTTTCCCTCCACTCTAACCAAGGATGCCTGTTTTTAAATTCCCTAGCCTGACACCCAGTCCGAAAGGCTGGCCAGGGGTTCTCATCTAAAAGTAACAAGGAGATATAAAGTGGGATTAAAACATTATCTTCTGTTGACTACTTGTTATGTGGTTTACACATTAATATGGGAGGACTGGACATACACACGCACGCGCACGCACACGCACACACACACACACACACACACACACACACACGCACACACACACACACGCGCGCGCACACACACACGCGAGAAGGAGGGGCTCGGCCCGCCAACTAACGTGCAGAGATGCAGGGGCAGCTTCGCGCTTCGTAACAGAGACAGGGCAGAGCGCGAGCGCGCATGGGGGATTTTATGAATGGTGAATGTAGGAGATAACTTCCCTTGCTTAAAGTATTTTATTGCAGTTATACCCAACCGGTATTTGCGAAAAATAAACAGAAGTGAAAGATCTGTCACAAGACGATTGATACGTATCCGTGCACATTTTTAAGTGGGTATACGCAAATCCTGGTGCGTTCCTAGTGGGTATACGGCGTATACCTGCGTATCACGTAGACTACACCAATACACTCATCATCAATAGCTAGCTCGAGCGGTAGGCTACGCTCCAACCTCCAGCCCTCAGGCTTCACAAAGTAACACTCAACTATTTGACTTCTGGTGCACTTGAGTTGACAAACAACAAGAACCAGCCTTTTTTTTTAGACGAGAGGTGCACACCACCTCTACTAACTCTTGGGCACATTTCACCTGCACAACACCGTTAACAAATGGACAAATGGATTGTTAAACAGTAAAATATCCACTGTCAGCACTGAAGGACTACCCGTAGGCCTACTTGTTTACGATGCTGAAGCAAAATAGTGTTAAATCTCCGGTTAGGTGTGCTCACAGCCCCATGTTCAACACAATCATCTAAACCATAAATCATCTTAACCACAGCTATTAAAACAAATGTTGCATTTGAAAATGTGAAACATTTAATAACCATTTACAACCATTATACTAACGGTAAAAATGAAGGGCACACCACACTTGATAAAGTAATGAATTGAATGTATTTGTGGTATTCTGTAATAATAGGCTGGTTTAGGCTAGTTAATACGATTTAGGGTAAAAGTATGCATCAACATACTGATTAACAATGATCACATGGTCCCCCTCCTAATGTGCGCCATCTGGCACGCATGCTTTTATTCAACATGCGTGCCAGATGGCGAGCAAAAGTTCGATTGAGGAACAAACATAGGCAAATAGGTATTCAGTTTAGACAATCACCACCACCTTATTGTACGGCGTGGTGTAGTGACTCTACTGCATCAATATTTAAACCACAAGATTTTTTGTACATTTGTTAATCTGAACGTTTTCGAGAAACAGCTCCCTCTGCTGGAGGGCGATGGTACTGCAGGAGGGCCGCAGACCACTGCTGGAAGAAGGATGTGGACAGAGTGTCCTCCACAACTATCCCCCTCACGGGCACGCACACACACACTCACACACCCATAAAGCACACACATGCACGTGCAAACACTCAAATAGAAAGTGCACACAACTACAAGCTCACACCTAATGTACACCCATACAAGCAAAGACGCACACACACAGACAGTGAGAGGAGGTTCAGTGATAGGGCACACACACACACACACACACACACACACACACACACACACACACACACACAATTTATATCAGTTTTTCAGATGCATGAACAATCTCACAATGTGTGATACTACATCCAATGTGTGTAAAAAAAAAAAAATATATATATATATATATATATATATATATATATATATATATATGTGTGTGTGTGTGTGTGTGTGTATGTGTGTGTGCGTAGGTACCTTGGCTGAGTTCCAGGGGCCCCATTCTGTTTATTATTTGAGGCATCTTTCCCCCTGCTGGGGCCCTCCTATTGGGCATGACTGGCCTCCAATATTGTCCATGATTTTTTTAGTTAATATAATTTGTGTTTGAAATTGTAAATAATTATACTTGAAGAAAATACTTTTGTTTTGAGAATTCTTGGAGGAAAAAACAAACTGTTTTATTCAAACGGCGCAACCAGCCCACCCACAGACGTCATCGTCCTCAACCCTGCACCCTACATCAATCAAAAGATGGTGCCTCCTCGATCGATCAACCTTCCTCCATGTTGACTTCCTCCGCGTTTCTATTCCTGGCGTCCCAGGAATAGAAACGCGAATCAGGTCGGTAACCGTAACTAACACTAACCACCACTAACCTTAACGGTGTATTTTTGCTTATGTCATGGCTTTGTATTAATTCCAGCAACAGGCTAGCACACCTACAATATCAGTAGCATTAGCTCATTGTTAGCATTACGAATTACGACTTACCTTTGATTTAACACCATGAAAGACGATGAAGACTCACGACTTACTATAGCAAATAACGAGATTACTAACCTAAAGGCGGACATCAGAAGGCTCTCCGCCGAGCTGATGAGCAAAGAGTCTCTGTTGGCCAGCTTTATCGACTTGGCTGCCGACCAGAACCAGAGGATCGCTTCCTTGAATGCAGCTAACCAGGACACTATTAGCTGGGACTCCTCTGCCCATCCTCGACCTTCCTCCTACTCCACTCCCGACCATCATCCCTCATGGACAGAAGTGGTCGTCCGAGGGCGAAAGAGAGGCCCGTGCCCTATACCACGAAGCTCGCTGAACATACCCAGGCTTTCTTGGGAAAACCTGGCTCGACAGAGCCGCAACTCGCAATCAGAGTTAAATGGTACCACGAAGCTCACTTTAGATTCAATTAGTTGAACCAGGTTTTCCGCTTTAGGTTCAGTGCGCGTTCACGTGAAAGGGGCGTTTTTTGCGTCATTTTTCTCACCTTTACGATAGATCAAGCAGTCTATATGCGTATAAGTGAAAATATTCTGCATATTGTCTGTAAAATAACTATGCCAAATGCAGAATTGTTCGCCATTAATCCAAATAGAATGATGATGATTTAAAAATGCATAAGCAACGTCCATCCTGCCTTATTCTATCATTTAGGGAATTCACTTTAAATACACCCTATTTAAGAAATGTATTGCATGTTTTCGACCCCTGAGAGGTAGCGGCTCTAGCGTAATGGATTGGTGTAAGACCCGAACGTCAGCGACCGGGGTTCAATTTCGCTGGTCTATCATCATGCATTTTACCTCCATAGATGTGGTGCCAGCACGGCCTTGAAAATATGGGTTCAAGTTCGAAATAAGCACAAAAATATAATTCCATAAGCTTTAGTGAATAAGTATTGCATATGCTTGAGAATTAGGACTTTTTAAGCTTCACTTAAATTTGCATCACTTGGGAGTCGAACCCCCCGCACAGATATTCAAGACTGACGCGCTACCTCCACTCCAGCACACTGTCACGGAGACACAATGCGCAACAGTAATCATTCTCTACATATGGTCCAAAAGGACGATCAAATAACGAACGCCCTCTGATGAGAATCTGTATCTCTCATGAAGAACCCCAATTTCGTTGTTTGCACAATGACAATAAAGTCTGAAATCTGAATATCGTCAGACAATGCCAAGGGATCGGTTCTGTCCCGTAAAACCCTCTGTCTCCGGAGAGACGCCTGTACGAGAAGTGCGCCGGGGTCCACGGGAACACCCACAAATGGTGACGCCATTGTCAGAGGAGGGGCTAGGAAGCTGCGCACGCCGATTTAAGTAGCCGATCTCCGGCTAGACTAAGCCGAAAAACTGCTCCCGACCAGGTTTGGTTGCGAGCATAAGTCACCATGGTGATACAGCTAAAAGAGATCGACTTTCGTGGTACAACTAACCCAGGCTTGGAGCTCAACATACCCCGCTAACCCTCTAAGCGAGCTTCGTGGTACAGGGCCCCGGTCACGGCTTCACCTCCTCGCCTGAGCCTCTCCAACCACTACGCGGCCCTCCCAGGCGACACTCCTGCTCCACCAGTCGATGCCTCTACTCTACAGCCACAGGTGGCAAACAGTGCAGGGGAGACCTGTCACACAGATGTGGGTCCAACCCTACGCTCTGAACCGCGTACGGAGACCTCCGCCTCCCGCCGCAGGATCGTAAAAGAAGCCGTGCTGAGACGCTCCGGTAGACATCCCACTTCGGCCCTGACGGTGACCCATCCCCCTGGTCCCGACGCTGCTGGCTCTCCTCCCCACTCGTCCGCCCGGTCCCGCAGTGTGGATCCCACGCCCAGCCGGGTGGAGACCCGTGAGCCTTTACATTCACCACATCCTCTGGTTTCCCCCACCACCTTGATAGTGGGTGACAGCATCACCAGGAATATCCGTTTTTTCAATGCCACTACACGTTGCTTTCCTGGAGCCAAAGTCACATCCATCCTGGACAAACTTCCAGAGCTTTTTCATTCCCTTCCGTCCTCCATACATCGAGTGATAGTCCACACAGGCTACAATGATATGGCCCGTCGACAAACCGAGCTGACAAAGCGGGATTTTAACGACCTCTTCTCTTTCTTAAAACGCTGCGGAAAGTCCGTTTTTATCAGTGGTCCCCTGCCAATCATGTCCCAACGCCCAGAGCGGTTCAGCATACTCCTAAATCTCAATACATGGCTCCAGTCCACTTGCAAAATTCATAACTTCGCTTTTATCGATAACTTCAATCTGTTCTGGAATCGCACTTCTCTCTATAGCACTGATGGAATCCACCCAAACACTTTGGGCAGCTCGGTGCTAGCCGCAAACATACAGCATGCCGTACAATCTGCCCCACACAATGGTACTCATAGTTGACTGTTTTCAAATGACACATTCCCTATACAGACCATTACTACCTACAGCGCCTGCAATCCACCTCGCACATCTAGCCTGCACACTAGGAGGGGAGGAAGATGCGGAGTGGATCCTAGTCTGCTGCGGCGCATCAAAATGACCCGCAAGCACACTACATCTTCCACCGCGGAGCCCACCCTGCGATTGGCACTTATCAATGCCAGATCAATAACCAATAAAACATTCATCTTAAATGATTTCTTCACGTCCAGGAACTTAGATTTTATGTTTTTAACAGAGACATGGCTTCGCGCTGGCGAGTTTACAGCATTTGCTGAACTTCTTCCGCCTGACTATACCTTCATTAACACCCCCCGAATTACAGGGAAAGGTGGAGGGCTGGCGTCAGTTTTTAAATCCAGCTTCCGCTGCCGCCAAACTCCGTCAAACAGCTTCTCTAGCTTTGAACTGCAACTCTTCGAGATACATGTTCAACCTCCTGTTCTATTTGCTGTGTTACGTATTTTAGGAACACAAGCTGTATTTCCCTCACTTAACCAATAGGGGGTAGGACCAAATATATAAGCCGTAAATACTACACATAGCCACAAGGGAAAGCAGGACATTACTGAAGGCTACAATAGATACTTTAGCCACTGAGGGCAGCAACACAGACCAGGCGAGGAAAAACCGAGGATTACGTCACACCGGTTCCTCTCCAAGTCTTCCGGTCCTCGCTGAGTCCATAAAGGAGTCCACCTGGCCATGAAAACCTTAGAACTCTCTCGGCAGCGATTACCATACGTGGGTTTGTGGTTAGGATCAGCTAGGAGAACACTCTCGCACGTGCTTAGAACACATCTTCAATCTCTCTTTACTTCAGAGCATCAGTTTACCATACCGAAAATACTTTATACAAATAAAGTCTCTTTAAAGCTATTCCTTTGGATTCGACCCCTCCTTCCACGAAGAAATACGTAATAGCTGTGATCTACCGTCCCCCGAAGTTTAATAAGGATTTTATCCAGGATTTCTATGACTTTGTGGCGGGAATTGTCTTGAACACAGAACACTTATTAATCATAGGCGATTTTAATATCCATGTGTGTTGCGACTCCCGGCCCTTAGTTAAAGACTTCTTGAATCTCATTGACTCTTTTAACCTCAAACAGTCCGTTACTGCCCCAACGCATGAAAAGGGTCATACACTAGACCTTGTTCTGTCCCTTGGCTTAAATGTGTGTATTAGTGAAATTTGTGATGCGCCGATTTCAGACCATTTACCGGTGATGTTCACTCTGACTCTGCCTGGGGCTCAGGCTTCAACGCGCGCGCCGCCTCCGCGCGCTGAATCCGTTGACCGCGTCACAGTTTTCCGTCGCTTTTATTGACTCTATGCCTCCCACAAGTGACTTAGAAAATATATCTGCGGAGGAGATACTCAGTTCTTTTAATTCTACCTGCTCTAATATTCTGGACTTGATTGCACCTTTTAAAGATAGACGCCCCAAACCTGTCACTGAGCCGTGGCTCAATGACTACACTCGTACTCTCAGACGCACATGTAGGCGTGCCGAGAGAAAATGGAAGAGGGACAAACTCTATGTCTCCCTTGGAATTCTAAGAGAAAGTTTAGCAAATTACCAGAAAGCCGTTAAATCTGCGAAAACCCAATTCATATCCAACCTTGTGTCCATAAACAGCCATAGGCCCCAGGTTCTTTTTGCCACTCTAAAAAATCTCATTAATCCCTGCAACTCTCCTGCTGTTGTGCCATCACTCCCCTTATGTGAACAATTCCTTGCGTTCTTTATCGATAACATCTCTGCAATCAAATCTTCACCTCCTCTGTCCACCGTAGATCCAGCGGCATCTCCTGTATGCCCTACTGTCTTCGAGCAGTTCTACCCACTGTCGCTCTCTGAGCTATCGCAGGTGGTTACAAAATTGAGACCTTCACAATATCCGCTAGACAGTATTCCTGCCAGATTACTGAAAGACGTGTCTAACACTGTTGGCCCATACATTTTAACGTTAATAAACACCTGCCTTTCCTCAGGCTGTGTTCCATCTGTCTTTAAACATGCTATAGTCCAGCCAATTATAAAAAAACACAACCTCGACCCCTCTGTTCTCTCCAGCTTTAGGCCTATCTCTAAGCTTCCCTTCCTCTCTAAAGTGTTAGAAAAAGTAGTTTTAGAACAACTGCAGGTACACCTGGATTTTAATGACACAACAGAAAAGTTTCAGTCTGGTTTTAAATCACGCCACAGCACAGAAACGGCACTTTTAAAAATCTTTAATGATCTTCTTTTAACTGTCGACTCGGGGAGCTCTGCTGCGCTCGTGCTTTTAGACTTGACTGCTGCCTTTGACACAGTCGACCACCAGATTCTTTTATCCCGCCTGGAACTCTGTGTTGGTATTATTTTTGCTTTATATCTGCTGCCCCTAGGTTCCATTTTTAAAAAACACAACATCTCGTTCCACTGCTTCGCAGATGATCTACAAATATACCTGCCATTAAAATCAAACAAAGAATCAACAAATGCATTGTCAAACTGTCTGAAAGATGTGAAAACCTGGTTGGAACTTAACTTCCTATCACTAAACAATGAAAAAACCGAAATTATTGTTTTTGGCAAATCCGAACTGCTGGATGGCATCGACAATGTTCTTGGTCCCCTTGCCTCCTACAGCCGCCCTTCTGTCAGAAACCTCAGAGTTATTTTCGACAATGGTTTTAAATTTAACAAGCAAATAAGCTCAGTCGTGAAGACAAGCTTCTTCCAGCTGCGACTCCTAGCGAAAGTAAAGCCGTATCTCCCACCAAAGGACTTTAAAAGAGTCATTCACCTGTTCGTAATGTCCCGTCTAGACTACTGTAATTCTCTATACTTTGGTGTGGACAAATGTCTGCTCCGTCGCCTGCAACTGGTCCAAAATGCTGCTGCACGTCTCCTCACTGGAAAAAGGCGATATGACCACATTACCCCTGTCCTGGCCTCTCTCCACTGGCTTCCTGTGGTTTTTAGAATTCAATTCAAAATTCTGTTGTTTACTTTTAAAACGCTACATGGGCTGGCACCTAAATATATGTCAGAGCTGGTCTGCATCCATGCTCCATCTAGGGAAATTCGGTCAGCTCAGCAGATGCTGCTGGATGTACCCAGGTGCAGACAAAAAACAAAAGGCGACAGAGCCTTCGCTGTGGCCGCTCCTAATCTTTGGAACAGTCTCCCCCTGAGTCTGAGATCTGCCCAGTCCATAGAACAGTTCAAAACACAACTAAAGACTCACTTTTTTACATTGGCTTTTAATACAGATTAAGATTTTATTTTATCTTATTCATTGTTGTTGCTAATATGCAATATTAAGCCTTCTTGTTCTTTGTTTTGTTTTTTATATTGTATTCGTGTACAGCACTTTGGTCAACTACTGTTGTTTTAAAATGTGCTATATAAATAAACTTGACTTGACTTGACTTGCTTTCCCTGCTGCGTCATCACTTAAAACACAAGCAACTCCACCGCAGGAACAACGCATGAAACGGTTCTAAAATAACCAAGACGGACATCTGAGGACGCCTGAGAGCCATCTGAGAGGTAGAAGGAAACAAGGCAGGACTTCTCTCTGATCAGAAGAGAGCTTAACTAAACAGGCATTTCGACAGACAGGTATAGGCTGCCTATAGCTCCCTTCAGCTCCCAGGTCCCCCTTGAGGAGAGCGTTCCTGGTGCTCCAGCTGATCCCTCGGAGCTTGGAGCCGCAGCATGAAGGAGCCATGTGGAGCCGCTTCAGTGCCCATTCACGGCGACGTAAATCCACCGTGGAGGATCTGACCAATCGCAACCTAAGCCTGGGTAGCCAGTCACGTTGGTTATATGCGGACAGATGACGAACTGATGTGTGAATGTGTGGTGATTTGAGTGGAAGGATCTCGAGGACCCTTCCTGTGGGGATACACTGATGCGTCCTGGGCCCCAAGCAGCTCCAGAAGGAGATGAATGGAACCGCGGGTACACCTTTCAATATCTGAAACCCTGCTGTTTTGTTCCTCAAGAAACCCAGAGACATACAGACAGATTGATTTAGAATGTAAAACCTTTCGATTTAGATATCAAACGGACAGACAGGAGTCGAGATATATAGACAGCCAGACAAGTCGTCATCTATACCTGTCATAATGCTCGCAAAACATTTGCAACCTAAATCTACTCTTTGACAAAGAGCAGACGAGCAGATGGGAAGTTTGAGAGGGAGAACGTGATAACACAGTCTCAGAGACTCTGATCATATCGAGTAACACAGCTGAAGAGAACACAAAAGAGTGAGGTAAATACACACACACACACATATACACACACAAGGAGCGGGGTACACACACACACACACACCCGCACACACCAAAGAGTTGTGGACTTCAGAGTTTTACCCCTAGTGAATAGTGGATGATCAAATGCTTTATGAAAAAGCATGAAGGCATTCGAATTGAACATTATATGCATCATCTTTTTCTTGCCATATGTCTCCCTCTATGAGGAAGTTATTCGGTTAGAAGTCTCCTTTGGGTCTGTCCTGATGTTCTGTGGCGATACAAGCTGAAATGAGCTGCCGCCCAATCGTTTTTGTTCACTTGCTGTGATTGCCTTCACAAAATGGAGAAGGGCTTTTTTCTTGTCCAAAGGACTCCAAGTCATTAAAACGGCCCCACTGTGGGTTAAGCAGATTTAAGTACAAAAAAAGGGTTAGATTTGCATTTAACAGATCTGGGGCCTCATGTACTAAGGTTGCGTACGCACAAAAACGTGGCGTACGTCCTTTTCCACGCTCACGTTCAGATGTACAAAACGTGAAATGATCATAAAAATGTGCGGTCCCCACGTCAGCTCCAGAGCTGTCGTACGCACGTTTCTACAGCTATTGTTCCTTTGGCGACACTTAGAGGTGACGCTGGGAAACTGGGAAAAAAGGTGAAAACCATGATTCATCAGAGTGATTTGCACATCAGAGACACACTAATGAACGATTAACACACCTTGCAATTATATGGGTGGCTATAAAAGCATGCGGAATGGATGAAGAAAATTGTTTTAAAAATGGCTGCGTTAGCGTTGTTAGAGGACATCGCAAATGGTCAAATCCGAAGGGAACGTATATTTAGGGAACGCGAGGACTTACTCGCAAATGATGATGATTGGCTCATGAGCCGATTTCGTTTCCCCAGGCCAGTATTACTGGAGCTGTGCGCAGAGCTGCGGCCGGCCCTAGAGCGCCACACAGCCAGGAGCCAGGGGTTGTCCGTGCCCACACAGGTGCTGACCACGCTGGGGTTCCTGGCAACAGGGGCCTTCCAGCGGGAGCTGGCCGATCGGTCAGGAGTGTGCCAGTCCACCCTGAGCCGAGCCATGCCAGCTGTGTGGGACGGAATCATCATATGAGATTAATATGAGTCCAGACCGGCCTCATATGCATTAATGCATTAATATGAGACAATTAATGCATTCAAAGCCGAGCCACGCCGCCTTGCCCTGTGAATTCAGTTGCAGCGCAAATATAGCAGCAAATACGTTACATTCTTAACCCCGCAGCGGTGTTGTTCAGATACTGATTAAATGGGTTTGTTAACCATGCGTAATAGTATGGCTCCATGAGTATGCGCACACGTTCTATGTGTTCTTCATCTCTGGGCACTGCGTCCCTTTATGTTTTGCAGCGGTTGCATTTGTTCTCTGTTAAAATACATGGTTAATGTATTATTTTGGAGTTAATAAATTTGAAAAAAAAAACAGGAACACCACTAGTTTCTGGCTACGCCACTGGTGTCACCGATCAAAGCGGCCACTCTCAAATCGAAGGGGGAGAGTTCCCCCACTCCCGTCCCCCCTCCTGTTGCGGTCACGCTTCGGCGGTGGGCAGAAACCCTCTGCTTCACCTCCACCTTGAGGTCTGACCACTTTTTTTAATTTCAGAGTGTGTGCGCTGCTGAGACCCCACTGCATTGACGGCCTCGCAAACACGCTCCCACTCATTTCTCTTTTGTTTTGCATTTATCCCTGTTGACAGGGTTCCAATAGCATATGCTTGCGCATTTCTACCTCGTGGAGCAAAATCTCGAGCTCGGACTCCGTGAAGTTGCGTTGTTTAACTCTGTTCATGGTGCCAGGTGATCGGATTAAGAGGTGAATCTCAGGTCCAGAGGCCTATTTAAATGAAATTGCATATTTAAATGAGGGCGTGGACAGGGAGGAGTTTGGCACCTCGGCATATGCGCTCAATTCCACGTTGATTGAGATGTACAAAAGAAACGTGCTTGGATCCATGCGTTCGCACACTTTGATACATCTGAATTTATTTGTGCGTAAGACAGTTTCTGGGTTTTGGCGTAGGCCTACGCCAAGTTTCAGTATGAAATCCACGCAAGTCTTAGTACATGAGGCCCCAGGAGAGGGCCATATTGGACAGAAATCCACCAAACTAATTAGCCAGCTCACACAAGCCATGCAATCCACAAATGCGTAGAAGGAAGTAGGATTATACTTTCAAAGGACAATGAGCAAAAACAATAATTGTGGATCAAGCAATACAAATTGTGGATCAACCAATATTACTGTACGTGTGGATATCCTTTTACATAGTACAGGTACACAACACAACACAGATCGATTGTAGTACACACATTGTGAATCGTCCAATAAAAAAAACGTCCACAGAAAGCCAGCCATACACCACATCACGCAAATGTTAAACACCCAAACATTTCAAAGCAATTCTAGTCATTACTTTGATTGTTTTTTTACTTTTTACTTAGGCTTCTCGGGCACTTCTAACATAACGGCTCTGTGTGTGTGTGTGTGTGTGTGTGTGTGTGTGTGTGTGTGTGTGTGTGTGTGTGTGTGTGTGTGTGTGTGTGTGTGTGTGTGTGTGTGTGTGTTCAACACTGCTCATAAAACGATTCTACACAACGACAAGCATAATCACAATGAGGTCGTAACCATGGCGATAACATGCCACCCTCCTTCCTCCAAGAATTAGTCCAGAAGGATTTTCGCAATGTGGATAAGGGCTCACTCTTGGCCTGGGTAATGATAACACACTAATTGTATACTTATATATGACTATTATATTCAATTATGTTCTGTTAGATTCAACTGAATCTGACACACTGCGCCTTAAATATTAAGGAAAGTCAGGCTGATAGTGTGCAAAGTGAACGGCTGGATAAATACTTGAGCCCTATGGAAGAATATTGATGCACTCACGCGCGCGCGCACGCGCATGCGCACACGCACACGCACACACACACACACACACACACACACACTGGACATCACCAACGGATGACTTATAGGCCCCTCGGGCAAAGGTGTGCCGTCAGGTGGCCAAATCAATGCGGTGCATTGAGACACGAAACATCTAACAATTACGATACAGGGAGCCTCATCGACTGAGAAGCTAACTAAATATCATTCATTATCCAACGACATCGAATGTCGGGACATAGATGCCTGTGAGCGCACTTAACTAACTTTACGACTAGTTAAGAACAAACAAAAATGTTGTAAATCGTGTTGTCCATTTATAATGATTAAATTGTTGTTTGTATACTCATTCATATAGTTTTATATAATTATTAATTATTAACTCTTGAAATGAAATTCTCTATGAATTGACAATTTGAGACGCTATTTAATAAACTCAGCCACTAGATGGCGACAGGCTGCTAGTTGTCGTCGTTGTGTTGGTTCATGTCAGCATGTGAAACAAAAAAACTAAAGTGAACTCTACTTTAGCATCGTTTATAACAATCCCCACGAAGCAATAACACATATTTGCATTACGCTAGTTTGTGAAGTAATTAAATAAACATTTAGTTAATTAACTAATTCATCTGAAATGTTTATTACTTTCCATATGATGAAGCCCTAAACGATTTTTTACTGGTGTAATTGAAGTGGTTAAACACTGCCAGCCATAGCACTTATATTCCCTGAGTGGCTCAAAGACAATGCAGTGGTAGGGGTTCTATTCCCTGTGTAGTTAAGTCGCTGTAGCAAGGCACTAAGGCCCAATCCCATTTCTACCCCTTACCCCTTCCCCTTACCCCTCCCCCTTGTTTTGAAGGGGTAAGGGGAAGGGGTAAGAGGTAGAAATGGGATTGGGCCTAACAGTGGCAGATTAAAGGGTTCTATGTAATTTAAATTATGTCATTAAATTAGATGAGGGGAGAAAAGTATGTGGACAATGGTGTAATTATTTACTAAACATTGCAACATACAGCTCCAACAGACAGTGTTGTGTGGGTGTGTGTTGCTTGTCTCTGTGTGTGTGCGTGTGCATGTGCGTGCGTGTGTGTGTGTGTTATTGTCTGCATCGCTGTGCTATTAAGGGAGTGTGTGTTTCCTTATACTCATTAGTTTTACTCTTGTGTGTGATGTCTAGAGGGAGAAGACAAGTATGTATCTCTCGCGCTCACACTTTCAACCGCTCTTCCTTTCTCTCTCTCTCTTTATCTTTCTCTCCCTCAATCTCAACCTCTCTCTCCCTTTCTCTCTCTCTCCTTATCTTTCTCTCTTTCACTCTCTCGCTCCCTCTCTATATCTTGTGCCCTCTCTTGCTCCTCCTCCCCCTCCCCCTCTCCCCCTCTCTCTCTCCCCGTCTCCCCCTCTCTCCCTCTCTCTCTCTCCCTCCCTCTCCCCCTCTCCCTCACCCTCTCTCCCTCTCTCCCTCTCTCTCTCCCTCTCTCTCTAAAAACACACAAACTCACGTGCAGTCTCTCTTCATCTCTCCCTTTGATCTCTGTCTCTCTCTTCATCTCTATCTCGCCCCGCCTTACACCTGTAGCCATATGATCCAGGTGTGACATCACCTGGGTGACGAGATTGTATAGTCTGGGGGCGAGATTATCATCATCCTCATCATCACAAATTAGGGGCTGCACTTTTCCTTATAGTCTCCCCCACACACACACACAAACATATACTGATGCAAGCACACACACACACACACACACACACACACACACACACACACACACACACACACAAGCACACACACACACACACACACACACACACACACACACACCAATCTCTTTGAATCCGTTTTTGATGGCATGGTGGTTTTGTTAATCTCGTTTTAATGTGTTTGTTGTAACAGTGTGTTCGTCCCCTCAGGGTGCCTGGCGTACTGTTAGCGCTCATTACACCCACCTAGCTCCTCCTCCTTCCCGTCGGTCCCTTTGATTGGCCGGTCTTAGTGCATTCCGTCGCCAGCCCTGCCATTTGTGTGTAGCGCGACCTTTGACCCATGATTTAGTTTGTGTGAAGCAACCTGCTGCCCGTGATTTAATTTGACCGGAGGCGGTTGGCTGACTGCAGTGTGAGGGTGTTGGGAGTGCGTGCACGTGTGAAGAGTGTGCACGAGTTGAGTTGAGGGCTGCTCTGTGTAGAAGATGCGAAGACCCCCACTGTAAAATAGTCATAAGGTCAACCTGTTAATGATACATTTGTATGTACACAAACCAAACAGCAAATTAACCTCTCTCTCTCTCTCTCTCTCTCTCTCTCTCTCTCTCTCTCTCTCTCTCTCTCTCTCTCTCTCTCTCTCTCTCTCTCTCTCTCTCTCTCTCTCTCTCTCTCTCTCTCTCTCTCTCTCTCTCTCTCTCTCTCTCTCTCTCTCTCTCTCTCTCTCTCTAATGGCTTCGGCTTCATTATTCATGTACAGCAAAACCGCCCCTGCTGTGTGTGTGTGTATTTGTACAAACAGAATACATTAGATACATTCTCTCACTCTCCCTCTCTCACACTCTCACTCTCTCACTCTCACGCCATAACTCCCTTTCCATAAACACCCCTTCCTTTCTGTTCGCATCAATCATTCTCTCTCTTTCTAACCTTTTAACCAGTAGAAGTGAGCAGCTCCTGAACAGCTCCCAGTATAACCAGTAGAAGACTGTGGTTGTACTGGGCAGCTCCCAGTAAAACCAGTAGAAGACTGTGTTTTTAACTGGGAAGCGCCCAGTATAACCAGTAGAGGAGCGACTGGTGCCACCATGTAGCCACTGTCCCTTAATGTAACTGCCACAGCTACATGAAGCCTATGTCCCTACGGGCAGACAAGTAGGGCGCTTGTTTATAACTCTGCGTTAGCCGGCGTTGTAGCGTTGTAGTGCTACACCGCTGTACAATAAAGCAGAGGTCAGAGCAGTGCCCTCGAGACTGCAGAATCACAAACATTATCCAGGATTTACACAGTAACGCAAATACACAGAAAATAAGCCTCGTCAGGGGAGGAGGCACAAATGGCACGGCTGTATGTCCTCCCACCCTCCCTCTCGCTCCCTTCTGCCTCTTTTCCTTCTCCATTTCCTCCTCCCTCCATCCGTTATTGGATTACCCCTGTCCTGACAAACGTACAACCCCCCCCCCCCTCCTGCAGAGAAAAGACCTCGCAATACGACAAACAAACAACAACAAGAGAGAGCGAGCTCCCGGGAGATTATCCCCGCAGCCCAACAGACTCTAAACGGGTCGTGACCTGACAGCGGCGGAGCATTTGTTCCTGAGTAGCGCTAGTGTCAAAACCATTTGCATACAATGGGAAGGAGAGCAGAGGAGCGAGGGTCCACTGGCCGGGGGGGGGGGATCCGTCCCAGGATGGCGGGCGCTGCTCCAAAGCCACGCAGATTCACTCTCTGTAATCAGGTTGAGGGAGCATGAGGAACACGGGAACGGTGTACTCTGTTGTTCAGGAAGAACCCGGCCTGAATATCGGCGTCGGCGCTACTAATGACAACTTCAAACACAGCACACATAAATAACAGACAGGAGACTGAGGGGATGGGATCGTATGAAGAAGCTGGAGATACGAAACCCCTACCTGCTCCTTAAGGACCTCTCTCTGTACTGTCTAACCCCTACCTGCTCCTCAATGACCTGTCTCTTAACTGTCTAACCCCTACCTGCTCCTCAATGACCTGTCTCTGTACTGTCTAACCCCTACCTGCTCCTCAATGACCTGTCTCTGAACTGTCTAACCCCTACCTGCTCCTCAATGACCTGTCTCTGTACTGTCTAACCCCTACCTGCTCCTCAATGACCTGTCTCTGAACTGTCTAACCCCTACCTGCTCCTCAATGACCTGTCTCTGTACTGTCTAACCTCTACCTGCTCCTTAATGACCTGCCTCTGTACTGTCTAACCCCTACCTGCTCCTTAATGACCCGTCTCTGTACTGTGTAACCCCTACCTGCTCCTCAATGACCTGTCTCTGAACTGTCTAACCCCTACCTGCTCCTCAATGACCCGTCTCTGTACTGTCTAACCCCTACCTGCTCCTTAATGACCCGTCTCTGTACTGTCTAACCCCTACCTGCTCCTTAATGACCCGTCTCTGTACTGTCTAACCCCTACCTGCTTCTTAATGAACTGTTAATGCTTTGTATGAACGTGTCCGCTAAGTGCATCCTCCGAGGGTACCAAAGTCTTCACATCCTCGTATAACATCAATGACACACGAGTGCCCGCAAAGTCGTACACACCCACGTCTGTTATCCGCTACACACAACATCAATAAGATATATTTATTTTTAGGGCTTTTAGCAGACGCTTTTTTGTACAGTCAGGATGGTCATTGAAACAAGTGCCAAGCACTTACAATCGCTAGGCTAACCCATTCCCCGTACACAACAAAGATGGCTGGGATTAGATGCTACACGATGCTAAGTACGTGTCAGGACATACTAACAATATGTGCATAAGAGGGGTGTTTTCAGGAGAGTAAGGGAGCTGGAGGGCCGGGCGGGGGGGGGGAAGGAGGAGGGAGGCTATGCAGAGTTCAGATGCTATGCTCTTAGTTGCTATGCTCTAAGCTGCGCTATGCTGTGATCTTTTGTTTTCATCTTCTTAGTTTGTATGTTGCTGAGGGTTACGGGATTTGCTTTGGCTTCTGTCAAGGGACACAGTTGGGGGAAAATGAAATATATACACTGTAGTTGCAATACGTAACATCGAAATTCCTTAGAGGCCAGTAGAAGCCCATGTGGTGCCAGAAGGTATATGAAAGTATAATTGTATGATCAGCACTGATTCTACACACTTCACCTTTAGGTACACCCCCTCCAGAGAACACTTCCGGTAAAACAACGCATACATTTCAAGATCCTCCCGACCACCTACAAAGCCCTAAACAACCTTGCCCCCTCATAGGTTGAGGGGGCACGGATCTCCTCCAACGCCCCATTGACCCACACCGAACACGCTCCACTGTTGCCAACACCCTCGTCCCCGTCACCAGGACCAAATACCGCACCATAGGGGACAGAGCCTTTGCCATTGCCGCCCCTACCCTCTGGAACTCCGTCCCCCTGGCCATCCGTAACTCTGAGTCACTGCAGTCTTTCAAAAGTCATCTCAAAACACATCTCTTCAACATCACTTACAACACCTGACAAATCTTTTTTCACCCTCTCTCTTTCTAATTGTCCTATCTTTCTCTGTATTGTTGTTTTGGAGTATTTGTATGTATGTACTGTACTGTCCATTTGTATCCTTTTTGTTTTGTGTTTTTGTAAAGCGTCTTTGGGTACCGAGAAAAGCGCTATATAAAACCTATGTATTATTATTATTATTATTATTATTATTATACCCAAGGCCGTAGGTTCGGTCTGAGCTTTGGTGAGACCATCCCCAGACACAACCCCCAAACCCCCCCCTCCCCCCCCACACACACACGCACACACACACTAAATGAAATAACCATTTCACTATTTTCCTCAAATTCATGCGCTGAATAGTGACCTGGTTGTGCGTTTGTGCGTGCGTGGGTCTGTTGGGTTACATGGATTATATAGGATGTAGGAGAGGCTTCTTGCCGAGTTCCCTGACATGCGAGCATACACCAAGGGCAAGGTGGTCCTGATGGCCTTCGAAGAAGACATTGGCACAGCCCTTACAAAAACCTGTGAACATGATAGAAATCAAGATGCTGTACACGTTGCACATGCTGCACAGATTGTCGGCCGTCACATATTTGGTGAGGCCAAACCATTTCATGGTTTCTCTGAAAGATGCCAAGAGGATTCTGTGCCACAGATTTTGCTCACCCTAGTGAACATGATCCTAGAAGGACCCAGCATCAAAGATCAGATGGCCAAAGCCACATCTGCAGCTGCACTTGCAATTGCTCAGATGCCAACATTCAATACTGTCAAGCAGAAATGGACACTAGACACAGCAGCTTCTGTCAGACACAATGCCTCACAGGAGACACCAGTTCCTATATATGTGGGACTGATGCTACATGCCCACACATGTAAAAGGGAACTTGTAGAGAGAATGGCCAACCGGGGCTTGAGCATATCTCATGATCGTGTTCTTCAGCTGTCAACGCCGATGGGGAACCATGTCTTCCATCAGTTTAAAAGAGAAAAAGTGTTCTGCCCTCCACAGGATGCAAGCCAGTCCAGCTATGAACTTGTCTGCTGTCAATGTAAGAAGGGTTGCGTTAGGCAGTGTGCAAAAAAGCTCCCTTAGAATGCACAGCTCTGTTACTGTGAAGGGAAGTGCTAAATAGACGTTCCCGCGCTGGACCTACTTAGACTATCAAATATTTTGAGTCTTGAATTGCAGCTTCTGAGCAACTCTGATGTGAATTTACTTTAATTCAGACCAGAAAAATATAACGACACAAAGATCATCCAAATCAGAGAAACCTGTGCCACTTTATTGCAACTACCATTTGCTCGTTGGCTGCCATCTTGGTCACCATCTTGAAAAAAAGTATAATCTAAATGATAGTTCCCAAGTGCAATGCAGATAAATCCAACATATATCCTTGATACATAATCAACATCACATTATATCCATCATTAATATGAACATTTGTCTAAAAGCAGTTGTCACTGGCAGCCAATTTGGAAAATGACCGCCATATTGATCATTTATGAGGGTCCATTTCTGTATTTTTTGGCCATAATGGTACCAAATTTGATGCTTATATTGCATATTATCCATTGCTAATGTGAAATCTATTATATATTATCTATCTATAAACAGTTGTCACACTGCCATATTGAAAATTTGTCGTGCCGGGGTATACCTAATTCACAGAATTTATATAATATATATACCGTGGCAATATTTCTTTCCAAACTTTCCATTGGGTGGAGTTTTCTTTTCAATACACTCTGTCTGCTGAGATCAACTATTATTTGGGCTTTTCAAATATTGCGTCTGTGTGCGTCAGTGCATGTGCGTGTGAGGCAACACATCTTTATTATTTGTCATTCAAAGAATCCAAACCTTGACAGAATGATTGGGTGAAAGGTTCCGGCATCGATTTCCCGATGGCTTCCACCTGCTCTACCTTGATGACATGACGGCTGTGTATCACTTTAGATCACAGGTCTCTCTATATGGCTTTGGCTGGTTACAACCAGGGCCGTAACACCAAATCCGGGGCCCCTATACTATAGGTACTGATGGGCCCCCCTGCGGTTGTTGACGGGGGGGGGGGGGGGGGGGGGGGGGGAGAAGACCTGTTTTACAATGCCATTTGCTCTCTCTCCCCTCAGAGAGACAGAGGCTCCTTCATCGCTGGTTAAAACTGCCGGGTCCATCCTACTAACTAATGCACGACAGGCCTGCTGCTGCCCTCTGCTTTACTACCAACTCAAACCTCACGGGACAGGGCTATGAATCTTAGAACTACACAAGGACGACAGCAAGCAAGTCATTAGAGGTAGAGTGTTCTTACTGTAGGCCCCACGATGGGATTAACTCTAATTAAAGATCGATGGAAGGGATAAAAGAAAGGATTTAGGTGAGAATGAATGGAAACACGTTGTTCGCATTCAGGCCACAACACAACAATGCCGGAGCTAAGCATCAGCTCGTCGATACGGGCCGCATCTCGCCTGTGTTTTAAAACCGGCGTGCGTAATTCCCAGATTGAAACTGAGCGCCGTGCATCAATCTCCATATTTATCCTCCTATATACGCATATATAACACACTACCTGCCTCTGACGTCCCCAAACGAGAGCTGCCATGACGCAAATCCCTGTAAACACATTTGCGGTGTGCTGTTCTGATTCCTTTTTGCGTGTGCTTTTGACAGCGCTGTCTGCGGCGTGTCCACACGCGTCTCCCTAAAGGGAGAATGAACAACGTGTAGACTTGTTTTTTTGTGGGGCTGTTCTGGAAAGCTCCGTGATACGAACCATGGCTGGCTGCTGTTGTCCCTGGCATTGACAGAATGATACTTATAGATTTTTTAACGGAATCCAAGCGGGCCTCAAAACTCATTATGATATCTTAATCCGCTGAGGGATGCGTCTAATTCTTGGCGGGAATCATTACAGCGGCATGATGTAGCCTATTCCTAATCTGCTTTGAATGCACGCACACTGTAAACGTGTGTGTGTGTGTGTGTGTGTGTGTGTGTGTGTGTGTGTGTGTGTGTGTGTGTGTGTGTGTGTGTGTGTGTGTGTGTGTGTGTGTGTGTGTGTGTGTGTGTGTCCTTGCGCTCTTTTCATCTCTCTCTTCCTTCCACCTCTCCCCAATGTTGTTTTTATTATTTATGTTTATGAATCCTCATCATACCGCCCTGATATTTTTTGCAATACAGTTAACTCAAAGTATCATTATCAGCTCCCGGTAGAGCCAGTATCATACTGTGGTTGTACTAGAATACTGGTTGTTTTGGAGCTCCCAGTGTAACCAGCAGAAGAGTGTTGTTGTACTGTTCAACTCCCAGTATAACTTGTAGAAGACTATAGTTGTACTGGGCAAGTGTCCACTATTAGTAAACTTGGTTGTAATTAAAACTCAACCCACATTTTAGTCTGAGTATGAACAACATTTTAATGAGCATGCTGTAAACAAACCGTGTAAACGAGCTGTAGGCATATTCGAAATATCACTTCATTAAAAAAGTTTACGCTGCAAAATAAAGAAGTCTTATGGGAGTTAAGGAGCTGGGCCCATAGCTCTGCAATGGTAGAAAACACTAGATTTAGGAATGTGTTTTACCTCTTTAGACAAATGACATCTTGCGCGTACACACACACACACACACACACACACACACACACACACACACACACACACACACACACACACACACACACACACACACACACACCTAACTCTCGCAGCAGTTCAATAGTAATTTGAAACCATTTAATTTAATTCCTGCATTCGGTTTCCAAGCAAACACTTTCACAGTCAGACATGGTAGAGGACCAATTGGATCAATGGAGCGGCCGCAAAGAGTTCCTATTGACATTCGTTCAGTCGGTGCTTGCAGAGTTTGAAAAAGGTAGTTTATTTGAAACAGCAGGTGGGGCTTCTGTTTTCATAACGCAACACTTTTCTAAACCCAATCAATGCTCAAAGACATTCTATGTGATTAATTAAAGACTGAGAGGGAGGATCAGAGAGAGAGAGAGAGAGAGAGAGAGAGAGAGAGAGAGAGAGAGAGAGAGAGAGAGAGAGAGAGAGAGAGAGAGAGAGATGGAGATCGATTGAGGGAGAGTTAGTGATAGCGAGAGGGAAAGTTAGAGATAGGGAGGGAGAGTTAGAGAGAGTCAGGGATAGGGAGAGGGAGAGGGGGAGATAGAGAGAGGGAGGGTTGCAGATAGAGAGAGGGGGAGAGAGAGCGGGAGGATTAGAGAGAGGGACAGATAGAGAGAGGGAGGATTAGAGAATATGAGACACAAAAGACCAGAGAGAGATGAGGAGATAAATAAGGACGGATGGAGAAGAGGAAAGAGAGGGACAGTGCGAGGGGGTAGAGAAAGAGAACCAGTGGGAGGGAGGAAGAGAAGAAGAAAGGGAGGGGGAGAGGGAGGGGGAGAGGGAGGGGGAGCAGAACGGACGAACGAGAGAGGAAACTGGAAACTTCTCAAGGACGTTGGATGTTGGACAGATGGATCCAGGTGCCGTCTATAGATCAGACCTACTACATGTGTGCATGCTATACCTGCATCCTATAGCCTGCACATGGGTGGGTTTGGGGGCGCGTGTGTGTGCGTGCGTGCGTGTGTGCGTCTGCACATTGTCAGTGCTCTGATTAAATTAGAATCATTCACATTTTCACACACAAACACAAACCGAGGTTGAGAGTTGACTTATCAATTGATTTATCATATTCCATCTATCCACCTGTCTCTTTCCATCTCTCTCTCCCCCTCTCTATCCACCTGTCTCTCTATCTCCCTCCACTGTCTCCCCATCTCTCCCCACCTGTCTCCCCCTCTCTCTCCACCCGTCCCTCTCTCTCTCCACCTGTCTCCCCCTCTCCCTCCACCTGTCTCCCCCTCTCTCTCCACCCCTCCCTCTCTCTCCACCTGTCTCCCTCCACGTCTCTCTCCTACTGTCTCCCTCAAACTCTCCCTCAGTCGCATCTCATTTGTTTTTCTGTCTAACAAGTCATAAAATATGAGATAAGTCTCTGGTCCAATCGATCAGACAATGTTTTATCTTTATAGCAATATTTAATCGTTAATATTTTGCTCTCACTCTCTCTGCTGCAATGTACCCCCTCTGTCTCTCTCTCTCTCTCTCTGCTGTTATGTAGTCTCTCTCTCTCTCTCTCTCTCGCTCTCTCTCTCTCTCTCTCTCTCTCTCTGCTGTTATGTAGTCTCTCTCTCTGCTGTTATGTAGTCTCTCTCTCTGCTGTTATGTAGTCTCTCTCTCTCTCTCTCTCTCTCTCTCTCTCTCTCTCTCTCTCTCTCTCTCTCTCTCTCTCTCTCTCTCTGCTGTTATGTAGTCTCTCTCTCTCTCTCTCTCTCTCTCTCTCTCTCTCTGCTGTTATGTAGTCTCTCTCTCTGCTGTTATGTAGTCTCTCTCTCTCTCTGCTGTTATGTAGTCTCTCTCTCTCTGCTGTTATGTAGTCTCTCTCTCTCTGCTGTTATGTAGTCTCTCTCTCTCTCTCTCTCTCTCTCTCTCTCTCTCTCTCTCTCTCTCTCTCTCTCTCTCTCTCTCTCTCTCTCTCTCTCTCTCTCTCTCTCCCTCTCTCTCCCTCTCTCTCCCTCTCTCTCCCTCTCTCTCTCCTGTTGTTAGTGTAATCACACATTATGCCAGCGTTTGCTGCTCAAGTATAATCATACTAAAGGTCCACAACAGTTAAGCCACTATATCCACACTCCGTCTAATAACTGGGCCAATTTGAAGCAAAATGAGCCATGTTTTTACATGCTGAAAGGATTCCTAGAGTTGTTCAATACTGATAGGATAAGGACTTCAGGAAACTATGTTGAAAACTGAAAACGCACCAATTAATTTCCCCAATCGGCTAACAGTATTTTGCTGTAAATGTGCGTGAAAATTATCGCGTTTTTAAACTTTTGAGGTTATCAAACTAAATGCAGCCAACTTTTCTTCCAATAATAAAACCGCAGTCAAATTAAACAGATCAGTGCGTGTGTACTACTGCCTCACAGGAACGGGAGCCGTCGGGTTGAACTTCCTGTGAGTTTCTTATGGTGACCAAAAGCATACAGTATCCCTGCGGCTGACACGTTTCTAATTAATATGTATGTTACTGTCAAGACATGCCGTCTGACGGTAAAATATCCCCTGTGTGAGAGACTCGACTATTGTTTGTATTTTGCCCTTTCATCTCAAGATAATAATTGGACACTGTTTTACCCGCCATCACGCAACACACCCACGCACACACACACACACACACACACACACACAAACAAACAGAGGATATGCTTAAAGTCACAGATGTAAAAGAGTGAATAGCAAAAGCTTAAAATAGAGTTACTGTTCACTATTTCTCCAGTCTGTTTTTCTCTTCCCATCTGTCTGTCTCTATATGTCCGTCTCTCTCACCAGCAACTGCCTCTCTCACGTTCCATCTCGCCCTCCACCTTTCACTTTACTTTTATTATTATTCCATTCACAGGGCTTTTGTCATGGATGTGTCATGACTGTTGTGGCAGGAACGTTCAATGGCCACTCCAGCTTGGTTGATACTCGGCTCTAAGGAAACCTGTCAGCCTCTTCCATCTTCAGACAATTTTTCTGGACCTTTTTGAATGGGCCTTATTCACCATCTTAAGTTGGCCTCATTCACCATCAATTCTGAATGTGGAAATACAATAATATCAAGGATCTTAGCCTTTATTGCTAGAACCCTTGTGTCTGTGTTACTATATTGTGTGTGTGTGCGTGCATGTGTGTGTGTTGTCTACAATAGCTGAGTTTCGATGTTGTTGTTTTTTTTTTGCAAGGTGACTGCAAATATTGCATTTCTTCACTGTCATTACTGATTTCACCTACACACGCGCGCGCACACACACACACACACACACACACACACACACACACACACACACACACACACACACACACACACACACACACACACACACACACACACACACACACACACACACACACACACACACACACACACAAAAAAAGTACAAACACAGTCTTCTACTGGTTAAACTAGGATCTGACCAGTGCAACCACAGTCTTCTACTGGCGGCCACTACCGCTGAGCCCAAATATTACAATATTCAAATATCCCAAATCTGAACTCAGTATTTTTAAAAGTTTTTTATTTTATTTTTTTTATAAAAAAATGTAACAAAAATATGAAGGTTTTCTAAACGTCTATGCATGCTTGTTAACTGCAGGTAGAAGGCTAGGGGACATTTAGTCTAGACATACCAATGATTAATTGTATTTTTGAGAAAACCTCAACGATTCAGTTGCGCTGACGACAGCCATTATCACAAAAAATATTTGAATATTCCCATAGAACTGTCACCGTCTGAATATTTGCAAGCCATTAACCCCCCACCCTCCCGGCCTTGGGTTGTTAATGGTTTTAGAAATGCCTGTGTGACTTGATCACCGGGTAAATAGCACTATGAAATGTATTAAACCTTTGCACAATGTTCAAACCACCTATATGCTTTGTGATAATTGGAAGTAGGCCACCTCGCATACTTTGGATACCTCGTGTGTTTTGGAAGCCTTGAGGCTGCATTGAAGCTCTGTCTGTCCCCGAAACGTTCTCGGTCAGATGAGGGGAACTGGGAGCCAATGACATGCTACTGTTATTTTGCTGTTTTGCGATTCGATTTGTTTTAGCAATCCAACCACTTTAGAAAGGACAAAGTGAAAAACGATCAGTGGATAAAAAGTGGTTTCCGCCTTCTGTGGAACAGGCAGCGGAAGGTAGGCAATGGTAATGGACTTTTTTCCTCACCGAATACTGGGATATGCGTTTGGAAACCTAACAAATGTCCTGAGCTTGTAGTACAACCACAATATTTTACTGGTTAAACTGTGAATTTCCCAGTACAAATCAGGCTTTCGCTAGTTATACAGGGAGCTGCCCAGCGCAACCGCAGTCCCTCTCTCTCTCCACCTGTCTCCCCCTCTCCCTCCACCTGTCTCCCCCTCTCTCTCCACCCCTCCCTCTCTCTCCACCTGTCTCCCTCCATCGCTCTCTCCACGTCTCTCTCCTACTGTCTCCCTCAAACTCTCCCTCAGTCGCATCTCATTTGTTTTTCTGTCTAACAAGTCATAAAATATGAGATAAGTCTCTGGTCCAATCGTCAGTCTTCTGCTGGTTATACTGGGAGCCCGCCAGTACAACCACAGTCTTCTACCGGTGGACACTGAAAACTGCCCAGTACAATGACAGTCTTCAACTGGTGGATGCTAGGAGCTTTCTAGTCAAACCACTGTCCTCTACTTGTTATACTGGGAGCGGCCCAAAGAACCACATTCTCCTACTGGTTGACCATGGGAGTTGCTCGCTACAACCACAGTCTTATCCAGTTGAACTTGAAATAATAACTTGATTTGAACACGTTTTTTCCAGCAACTGAAATCAAATAGCCATGTTAACATGAGATACAATTTGACTCATTTGTTGTGCAGTTATCTCTGTGTGGTTTCCAGCCCCCCCCCCCTGGATAAGCGGGTAGCTAACCCTTTGTAGGAATCCTGGTTTGGTTCCCAATGACTCATGTTCCCGCTCAAAGCTTCCTCCTCCTCTTCCCGTGTCGAGGCGGGGGGTCTACGCACACTGATTGTTAGACGGTGACTGATTATCATAACCAATTAATATTCATCCAATCACACTGATTAACAACAGACATAATTTGCATAAAATTACTGCATTGTACTGCAGTCAAAATTGCTTTGGCAGCTATATACTTGGCTTAACACACACCCACAAACAAACCAATGAAATTGAACAGTCAAATTACAAATAATGCGTTGGCTTAGTTTAAATCCTTACAACTCCAGCTTGTCCCCAAATGCCACCAAAAGTCTGAATCGGGTGTTAGACTCGACCCGGGTCCACTACGTCAACATAAACCTATATGGTCCCAGATGTTACCCTCGACCTTAGTCCCATATGTCACCTTTGACCTATAGGCCTACAGATCCTAGACTCCACTAAGGTCCAAATATGTCACCATTAACATTTAGGTACCGAGATGTTAGACTTCACCTTGGTCAACATGTCAACATTAACCTTTAGGGACCCAGATGTTAGACTCCACCTTGGTCAACATGTCACCATTAACCTTCAGGTACCCAGATGTTAGACTCCACCTTGGTCAACATATCACCATTAACCTTCAGGTACCCAGATGTTAGCCTCCACCTAGGTCCCCCTATGTCACCATTAACCTAGGGCTGTAAACTTCCCTCAGACTTGTTGTACGGTCACATTTCTATTGTGGCCCTGAATGTATTCCATTTGTTTTGGTGGCGTTTTTAGATGTCTTCTAACTTGAACTAATTTGAGTGTTTGAGCTCTTCCAGGCATCACTACCTTTTTCTCTCAGTAGGGAAGGATTCAGCACTATCTTATCCAAGCCAAACTCAATCAGTATCCTCTTATCAAATCCGAACACCTTGAGATGGTTTCACTTCGGACTGTGTTTTTAAACGGCGACGTGAATCTCACTCACACACCTTAGGGCAAACAAACACAGAATTCCTCCCTATCTTCAAGAAACAGCTGAAGACCCAGCTCTACTGGGAACACCTCGCCACCCTTTGGCTGATTTGTGTTGTTTTAGCAAGAGTGGTATCAAACACACTTGGTTATGATGTGTACTTTGTTGTGGGACTTTGGAAAGATTGAGGTATGAAGGCAGCACATATTTTGTGCTGCCAAGAACAAAAGACAAACAGTCCTAGCCATTATTTCCCTTGCCAATTGCTGCTCGGTCCTCAGTCCAGCTTTTATTTTGGGAACTAGGTCGTGCAGCAGTTGGAATTGGAACTATTTGCAGATCTCCTATTATGATTATATTCTGTAAATGCATCGATCACTGACTGGGCGCAGCGCGCTGAGTCAGTGCAATGGGTTCAAGCACAATACGATCGGCTAGGTCAGTTTGTGAAGATGTACAAGCATGTTGCGCCCCATAAGTTTGAAAAAAAAAGTTGGAGATCTTGGTTCACTGAACGCCGTTGAGGTCATTTTGCCAAGACAATGAGTGCCCCTGACTGGGGCTTGACGCTTTGTTTCCAGCCCTCCCACTCAAAACAACTCACGAGGACCACTTGTGTGTAGTTGCTCACTACTCTGAATTGTAAGCAGTGGCGAAACGGAGTACAAGGAAACGGTTGCCAAAGACGATGACATTTTACCAAAGGGCATACCACTTTGGTTATTTGGAGTTGACTCCAAAGTCTTGCCAAGCACAGACTAGCATTAGGTGCAAAATATTTCGCTGACCTGTCCTTAGCAGAAAGGACCACTTTGAGCTTGAGTTTGCTCTATCGTGCTAGGGACCGCCTCCCCCAAAGGAGTAGCTGACAGCCCAGCGCTCCCGCTAGTCAGACATCCGAACTTCGACAACCAACCCAATCTGTCTGCTTTTTCAGCCATTACACCATACGAAAAATAAATCGAAGAGATACAAAGAAATAACCAGTGCAACAACGTACTGTATCGCTAAAGATATGATGCATGTAATTACGGATGAAAAACTGGGCTTTTAGAAGCTATTGAGTGTTATGGATGCTAATTATTATTACAAATATATTGGATTATTTGATATCGATCAATATAAAAAAACATTTTATAGGATTTTTGGCCATTTTGTCCAGTCACTGATTCCTTCATGTTAAACTCAGTAAACTCAAAGCGACCAACTTAATACAAGTTTTAGCACACACACACACACACACACACACACACACACACACACACACACACACACACACACACACACACACACACACACACACACACACACACACACACTACTAAGAGACTTAATTAGTTGTGTATAATTAGGCTATAGGGGACTTCTTCTCAAAGACAATTTACCATCAAAGATCCCCAAAGGACACCTTGTTGTGCGTGTTTGCCATGTTTAAAGAGACTTTAAGCCCATTAAAGCAGGTGGCTTCAAACACACTATACTTTTATACAAGTCGGCACTGCGGCATGTGTGTGAGAGCTTGTTGTTGGTTGTGTGCGTGTCTGTGTGTATGTGTATGTGTGCTACGTGTGTCTGTGTGTCTGTGTGTCTGTCTGTGTGTCTGTGTGTCTGTGTGTCTGTCTGTGTGTCTGTGTGTGTGTGTGTGTCTGTCTGTGTGTCTGTGTGTGTGTGTAAACTCTCTAGGAGCAGGCTAGCTGATGACTTCCGCAGTATTGTGAGCTATAAAACAAACAAGCTCAAACAAACAACACGCATAAACGGCTGATTACAGACCTCTGGATCTCAGATCAAATCATAACCGTTTTGCTCTTAATGAGATTTGATAATTACCATTGTCAGTAGGTGCAAAAACAATCTCTCTCTAGTGCTCATTCTCTCGCCCCCCTTGTATCGATCTCTCCTCGCTCTCTCTCTCCTTCCCTTTCTCTCCCTCCATCTCCTATCTTATCTCTCATCAATAAATTGGATTTCCTTCATAATGTAGGTCGCCCCTTTATGGTAACACACATACACACATGCAGTCCCGCTCACACACATGTACACTCACACACACACACACACACACACACACACAGCTCTGTGACATGTAAAGAACATAATGGGGTTGACTATAGTGACCCAGAACGAAGCCTTCGCTATCTATTTGTGTGTGTGTGTGTGTGTCTATCTTCATGCACATGGGTGAGATGATACACTACGCACACACACACACACACTGTGGCATCCCGCCACTTAAACCTCGGCCCGGACCAGCCCGAGGGTTGGTCCTTGATGGCCTATACTACCGTCACCCACCAGCCGGCGACGGAGAGCACCTGCCGAACCCCAATCAGCGGTATGAGAGACACCTGGCTGGACAGCCAGGGAGACGCTTTAAAAGGAGCAGGTGGACTGACATTAGCAACACGGGAGCAAGGAAGAAGGTAGCGCTCTGGTCCGCGAGAGCCTAGAGGCCCATCTTTACTTTGCCTTTACTTTGCCTGTCACAGATGTACGCAATAAATGCCGTGATCAACTTAAACCCTTGCTGCCAAGCGTCGTTTCTACGTGGATCCCGGCAACAACAAGGACCGGGTTGCCACAACACACACACACACACACACACACACACACACACACACACACACACACACACACACACCTTGAACCGCCCTCTTAGTACATACAACCTATTCAAGTTTGTATGGTGGATTTCCTGCAGAGTGATGCTGAAATCAGACAAAATTGGAGAACTTGAAGGATAGAGGTACTTAAAAGGAGCAGAGAGAGAGAGAGACTACATAACAGCAGAGAGAGAGAGAGAGAGAGAGAGAGAGAGAGAGAGAGAGAGAGAGAGAGAGAGAGAGAGAGAGAGAGAGAGAGAGAGAGAGAGAGAGAGAGACTGCATAACAGCAGAGAGAGAGAGAGAGAGAGAGAGAGCGCAAATTGAAGAAAATATGGCAAAGTGGAGGGAGAGGGGAAAGGTGATAAAAAGAGATGGAGAAAGATTAAGGACAAAAGAGGGTCAGAGACGAGACCAACACATGCTAGGGAGGGAAAAATCGGGAGTGAAACAAAGAGATATATAGTACGCAGGCGGACTTCTCACACCATGGTGACATAAGATCCTTTATAAGAAAAAATAAAGCAGTTCATCTGAATTAAGTGTTTTTGATAGTCATAAGGATGAGAACCAAACAGCCAATTCAAATTTCAAGCACTCCTCAACTCCAACTGCGGCCCCCCAACACTGTCTCATCCGCAAACTGGATGACGGGGTTGGAGCTTAGCCAGGCCGCCCATTCATGTGTGTACAGAGGGTACAGCAGGGGGCTAAGAACGCATCTCTGGGGGATCCCGAGTTCAGGGAGTCAGGGGTCAGAGCTGTGGCTGCCCGCGCTGATCACCTGGGGCCTGGCAGTCAGGAAGTCAAGGATCCAGGAACGCAAGGAGGGGGGGGCAGTCCAAGCTCAATCAGCTTGCCAATTCAATAAAATGTGCATGAAATGTTAATATGAACATATAAGTAATGCATTTTATTTGTGTTATATATTTGGATGCATTCAAAAAAATATGTAATAAATAATAACAATAAATGAAAATTATTATTATTATGAATAAAGAAGCTTAATTACAATGAGCAATGGAGAAGAGGTGGGTTTAAATAAGAGTGAACTTCTTCCCACTCCTTCCTTTTCGAACATGTTATTCCAAACAGCAAGTGTTTGTCATCATGTATCTAATTATGCTTTCTATTTAGTGTGCATCATTATTTTCAGCATGACAATTTTTTAGTTTTTCTTTTAGATGTTCGAAAAATAAATAAATAAATAAAAATGAAGAGCAGGCTAACATGGCTCCCCGCGGGCTGTCAAGCTGAGAGAGTGGGATGTGTGTGGACCGGTTTGGCTGGTATGGTCACTGCAGTGGGTCTGTGGTGCAGGGCAGAAAGGCACCGGTTACTTTCTTGAAAGGTCTCTCAAAGCGTTTCATGGCCCCCGAGGCGACCACATCGGCGACCATTCAAGCAGGCATTGAGAAGCCTCCAAAGCCCCTCAACCAGGGAAAAGAATAGATGTCTTGAAGCTGTTGGGGAGCATTGACTTGGCCAAGGAAAGGTTTAGTATTGTGGTAGCCGCCGAGGCTAGCTGATTAGCACAGGTCTTCAGTACCGGACTTCAGTACTTCCTGTTCAATATCTGTACCAGGAAGGTCCGGTTACGCCATTAGGACCTTCCTTCCATCCTCCGCAAGCTGTGCTCAGTCACAGAGAGCGTGGGCTCACTCCAGCTGCGATAACCGTGTTATTATTAGCCGGCGAGCTAGTGGTGTTGCTGCTAGCTTCAAACCATGCATAAATCAGGTCGTCAGCCAGGAACGCGTTGGCACGCACAGATGAAAGGGGAATACCCTGGTAGTTTGTTACAGTCTGTAGTCACCGCCACAGGCGTCTGGTGTCGCCATCTGCGACTCGACTCTCGGCTCACGCGACGGAGTCCCTAGGTCACCGCCTCGTGTTCGTCTACGTTGGCGGTACCAGGCCAGAGTTATGAGCATCAGTGCTGGCCTTCAAGGCGTCGCAGATGGTTCGGACAAGACAAGATTTTTCAAGAATGAAGGGACCTTACTCTTGCAGTGGGGACGGTCTCCGCTATACAGTCCCTCCAGGATTTCGCGGGCCTTTTTTGAGATTGTTGCAGCCTAAAATGCCTGATGTTGCGTGAGCTTTTCCAAAAAGTTGTGATGAAAGTTGCAGTGTTTTTTATGTTTTTGTTACGATTACAGTGCGAGAGGAAGTGAAAGTTGTGGTAAAAGTTGCGATTTTTCTGATGTTAAATATTAAGTTATTTCTGCAATTTTCCCAGAGTAATGTGTTAAACATTAAGTTATTACTAAAATTTTCTTTTATTAAAAGAACGAAAACACTGAGAAATGGTCCTATGAACAATAGATTCTTGATTCTTCCCACGCTGGCATTTGACATGGATGCATCAGCCTGTGTCATAATGCTCTGCTTCGTCGTCTGACGTCCTGCCTGCAGTTCTGTAGTTATGTTTTGCGGTGGCAAATTGCTTATCAATGGAAGATTTCCGCATATGTTCCACCACAACATTGCATGCAGTGCAAAATAATTTTCCCCCGCTTTCATCTAGAGTACCAGGATACTGCTTTTACAATTAGGGCATTTAGCAGACACTTTTATCTAAAGTGATTTACACCGTTCAATACACACATTGACACACCGACGGCAGAGTCAACCATGCAAGGCGACAGCCAGCTCCTCAGGAGCAGTTAGGGTGAAGTGTCTCGCTCAGGGACACATCAACACTCAGCTAGGAGGAGCTGAGGGTTGAACTAGCAACCTTTCGGTTACAAGACAACTGCTCCACCTCCTGAGCTAAGCCAACCCCTTTTCGCGATCATTCGCAGTTATTTTGTTCACTAAGTGTGAAATGTTGCTAGAACTGGATTGTAACATGTCCCTGTCTACAGCCCACAGAGCGGCCGCTATTGACTGCCTTTTACAGATCAAACTGTCCCTTTAAGGACGTAAAGCGACGGTTTGATCCTTAAAAGCCCATCACTACTCGTCACCAGTGCTTCCAGTGCTATCCTCTGTTTTTTATCCTGTGAATCAGCCTTGTGGCCTTTCTATCTTGAATGGTGCATCACTCTGGTTCAAAGTACTTTCCCCTCTGGTAGCACACCTCCCTGTTGATGAAAGTAGGGCATACCGTATTGTTAAGTCCCCAGCCTCCATTACCACTACCAGCACGGCAGGAGGTCTGCCCTGATGCCGGCGTAACACACCATGTCAGTCTGACTGCTCTTCCCCGGGGGTCCGCTCTCGGCTTTGTTCACCAGACCTTTGAGTCCTGTCCTCACAGGAAACAGAGCAGCTCTCCGCTGTGCGTACGAGTCGATCCCAGCAGCACCAGCGGGGTCAGCCATGTGTCCGTGAGACGGAAGATGTTGAAGACCCTGAAGTCCCTTTGGAGTCGAATCAGGGACGGGTTGTTTGCAGGATGTGGCAGATGTGAACGTTGGGCTTGAGCCCTCAGCTTGGTTCCCGAACGCCGTTCCAAACTCCGCTGGTTTGTTATTCGTTTCCCCGAAGACGCGTTTCCCCGAAGACGCGTTTTCCCGAAGACGCGTTTCCCCGAAGACGCGTTTTCCCGAAGACGCGTTTCCCCGAAGGCACGTTTCCCCAGAGACGGGTCTCTACTGTTGTGGTTGTTGTTGTTGTTGTTGTTGTTGTTGTTGTGGTGGTGGTTCACTCATATGCCCTCCACCGTCCACGGTGGAACGATGGGAAAAGTGTGCAAAAAACTTTGAAACAAGTGAAGGTTAAGGTGTAAAGGGCAACAAAGAAGATATAAAGAATAAATACAAGAATTTCCAAGAAATTCACATTCACTGCGGAGCTGCTTACATGGTGCCATGCCATCATGCACTGCCATGGCAGTCTATCTCTCTGTCTGTCACAGCTCATCCATTTTTTTATTTTGTTTCTTATTGTCATTCTACTGGTCCCCTTATTTTAATATTTAATATTTTGAATGTTGCACAATCTCTGCATGCACTACCCATTTTCATTTCACTGCATTTCTTGTATATGTGACCAATAAAAATCTTGAATCTTGTCTCTCTGTATGTCTGCCTGTCTGTCTCTGTCCGTCTGTCACAGATCATCAGTTTAAGTCTCCGTTTGTCTGTTTGTCTGCCTGCCGTCTGTCTATCTGCTTCTCTAGCTGCCTGTCTTTTTGTCAGCCTACCCACATGTCTGTCTGCATACCTGTCTGCCTGTCTCTCCGTCTGCCTACCTGTCCCATTGTCTGGCTACCTGTCTGTCAGTCTTTCTGTCTGTCTCTATCACTAGCTGCGTTTCCATCTAAAAAGGTGATGCAAATCTTGAGAAAGTTCGCAAAAAAGTAATTTGAATTAGGTGCGTTTCCGTCAAGTGGTTGGAGCGGAATAGGGTGATGACGTTACACGTTGATGTCGGCAGGGTTGCTATGGCCGGTCGTTATGCGGAAATCGGAAGGACTGTCAGTCCTGTGTGTTCAAAGTTCCCTACGTCACAGCTGATTTGCAAAATGTGTTTCCATCTCCCATTTTGCGAATTTACTCTGTTTCGCATTTCTGAAAAACCACCTCTAGCGAGCGGATAAACTTTTTTGCGAATTAGAGGATTTTGATGCGAATTTTGGTGTTTCCATCACCGTTTACTGATTCGATACTTCAAAGTTCGCATTAAATTAGGGGGATGGAAACGCACCTACTGTCTGACAGAGTTTGTTGTGGTGACTCACTGTTGAGCCCGTCAGTTGATAAAACCATCTGACCAGAGACTGTGTGTGTGTGTGTGTGTGTGTATGTGTGTTTATTTGTGTTTTTCCAATGTGAGCCAGAATTGTGTTAGTTCAGGCCAGTCCGACCTTGTTTGTGTAGCAGCTGTCAGCCCGTCTACAACGCATGATTTCATTCCATTTGCTCCTTCGCTAAGCCTTTTTATTTATGATTTTTGCACTGTGTATTGCATGTATGCAGCCATAGTGTGTGCGTGTGCGTGTGTGCGTGTGTGGTTAAAGCAACTTCAAAACTGCCGTGCTCGAACTGCGCTGTTGACACAAACCACAAGCTAACGCCATCACAGTGCTCACGCACGGTTCTTAAGGCGATGCATTGACTTGGGCCACCTTTTGAAACAGTGACGCGCAACACCAAGAGAGCCCATCAAAATCAGGGATGCGATTGGAGGATCGCAGATTGACGTCACGCATGCTGTTTCGACTCGTTTTTTCTCAGGATTGACGCACTTGAGGAGAGGTTGTGTGAGCTTGTCCACCCGTATGAACACGGTCACCTCCACTAAGGGGCACAGGAAGTGCAGCAGCAGACAAATTATGCCTTGGGGGGGGGGGGGGGGGGGGGGGGGGGATGGGGGGTGTCAGTAGCTCAGGAGGTAGAGAGGGTCGACTGGTAACTGGAAGAGTAAATGTAATGTCTCCTCACGCATGGAGAGGCCGCAGCCTCAGCCGAGTTTGGTACCACAACTCGGAGAACACTTCCTCCGTCGTCTCTCATGGCTTGCGTTCGTGTCCGGTCTGCCGTCCTATCGGGTGGATGGCGCCCCACGACCAAACTCTTGAGTGTAAAACGCCGTGTCAGTGTGTGAACTGCCGGTGCACTTCACGGCACAGCGAGTCACAGTGACTGTAACGGGAGGCTTAGCGTCATGTCATCATCAGGATGTCAGAGCATCCCTCCCCCAAGGACATATTACAGTGAGACTATGGAGCCAGCATCTGTTCTTCTCTGTGTGTGTGTGTGTGTGGTGTGTGTGTGTGTGTGTGTGTGTGTGTGTGTGTGTGTGTGTGTGTGTGTGTGTGTGTGTGTGTGTGTGTGTGTGTGTGTGTGTGACTGCTGGCCTAGTTAACCAGCTGATGATTTGATTGGCCGCCCGGCGATTTCCTCTCTGGGCACATTTGGAAACAGCTGTCATGTTGACTCAACACATACGACTCATGAGTCAATGTGTCCTACTGGGCAGCTCGCTGTACGACCAGGAGGAGACAACTGGGGTGGTACCAGTGGACCACTATGGTTATGACAACGATGGTTATGAAGACTATAGTTATGGTTAGGTGGTTATCATTGTCCATAACTAGAAGACGGTTGTTTCGATTTGCAGATACCGGTATAACCAGTAGAAGACTGCCGTTTTAGTGGGCAGCTACCATTAGAATACCCCAGAGGACTTGGGTTGTACTGGGCAGCTCCCAGTAGAACCAGTAGCATGCTGTGTTTGTACTGGGCAACTTCCATTCTCCACCAGTAGAAAACAGTCTTATTACTGGGCAGCTCCCAGAAGAACCAGTAGTGATAGGTGTTGTACTGGGAAGCTCCCAGTAGGACCAGTAGTAGACTGGTCCCACCGTGGTTGTACTGGGCAGCTGCCAGTGTCCCAGGTTAGATCGTTCAATACAGACTCCATGTAGGATTGCGAACTAACCCTGATCAGAGTTGTGGTTGAACCGTCCCTGAACCTGGTCCCAGTGAACCTGAAGTTGTGATTGGTTGAGCCTCGGTTGAGGCTGAACACCCTGTCCTGCAGAGAGCACCCTGGCGCGTTGCGTCCTGATCTCCACTACGGCCCCTGGGGGATGCTGCTGTCTGGTGACATTCAGAGGTCAGCCCAGGGCCGGGCGGATAAGCGTTCTTTCTTCTACCCTTTCTGTTGAAGTGGACGGAGATCATGAAGAGTTAAGGGTGACAACAACGACAAATACGACCTGAAGGAGGAGAAAAGACGAAAAGGGAAACCGCAACAAAAACACACAACCCATGGCATGGGTGTAAATGTGTTTTCCTGTGAAGATGTGAATGGCATCTTCACTGTGTTCAACATGTTTTAAAAGATTCCCGTGTTCCTGTCTGGCTGGTAAACCTGTAATAGTCTGCAGCTGTGGCTCATAGGCTAATTGAGCCACACCCATTCTGGTGCTCCTTAAGAGGACCAGAGTTCTAGACTGGGGGGAGGTTCGAGTGGTGCAAGTGAATCGACGGTGCTATTACTTGTTTTAGGTAAAAATATGCTTTTTAACAACAACCATGTGCGTCAAGAAAACTCTTTCTCACATTTCCTCAGCGGGGTGAGAGGTTCCTGCAGGTGTCAGTCCCGCCCAATTAGAGTGGAGTCTGTCACGCTCTTCTTGGTTCCAGATTGTTTCATGCCATTACAGGCCTTTCGTCGTGGAAGTTCACTTTAGTCGACGAGCTTCAAGCTTCCGCTCCTGAGGGGGTATTCAACAGGAGTCAACGGTGTGGATGATTTGAGAAGGGAGGAGGGAGAGAGAGGAGGAGGAAGAGGGAGGGAGAGGAGATGGAGGGAGAGGAGAGGTGATGGAGGAGGATTAACTGCCTCCCTCTGCGTATCGCTATACCATCTTCTTTGTTTTTCTATCCCTGCCCTCTCTCTTTCTCGCTTTCTTGCCCATCTCTTCCTGGCTCTCTGGTCTGTTGACGTTCTTTTAATCAGCTCTTGCCTTCTTTCCACACGTCTAGATTGTTCTCTCATCCTCCCACTACCTTTCTTTCCTACCCACACACTGTCTTTTCCATACACACACACACACACACACACACACGGCCTCACACACACATTATCCTGCCGTACTTGACCCGTGATATAGGCTAACCTTAATGAGGGAGAGAGAGCGAGCGAGACAAAGAGAGAGAGAGGCAATCATTACCGTGAGTCTGAAACACAATGACCGAATCAAACTGACATGCTTGTGATTAGTGTGTGTTTGTGTGTGTGTGTTTGTGTGTGCGTGCATGTGTGCACATGTACATGCTTAAATCTCGACTCTACGGAATAATAAGACCCAGGGAAGGCAGCACCAAGGTCACAAGATAGAGATGGAGAAGGACTGTGAGGGGGTGGGTAGAGGGAGGAGGAAAGATTTAGCTCAAAGCCAACGTCTCGTTAAGTGCATGGTGTTATGAAGGGAAGGTACATTAAAGTACTGTTGAGGACCGAATGACTGTCATAGCCGAATCCATCGCCCTATCTGCATTTAAAACAGTCACTGTGAGATTCAGATCGGTTAAACCCTGAACACTGGAAATAATGGAGACAACAGTCCTTACATGTTGGTCCGCATATTCTTCTTTCTGTTTAAATAACAGAAAGAGGCATGATATTTCAGATTCAAACCATTTCAATAAACTTTTTAATGTCATTCTTTCTATTGGAGAACAAAGTGCTAAATGCTCTGAATTATCTAGCTGAATTATTCAATAGATACCAAATGCTCTTGGCAATCTTAGATGGGAAGAAACTTTGATTGATTTAACTAAGCAATTTCTTTCAAGAGAATATACAAATATATATTTAAGCAGTCTTGTATTTCTGTATCCTAGAGCTACTCAGAAATCGTTCCTTTTTTTCCTTAAGTAGATTGGTCGTTCAGCACATTGACTTTTAACTCAGATAATCTGCTTTGATTGTTCGCAGAGCCACTTCTAAGGCACTTTAGATCATGTTTAGATGAAAGTATCTGCTACAGCAGTGTTTTCAAATGCCCCTCATTTTGTGGAGGACTAATTTGACACTTGGCCTGACCTTTCAAATGGTACATACACTTCTATCTCTGGATTCGGCCAATCTGTTAAGACCCCAAGTAAATTGTTGATGCTATTGTTAATGTGTCTTGATATAAATCAGCCATGATTTTTATTCAACTCCCCCCACCCTCTCGCGGTGCAGGCACGTTCCGAAATCGGGCAGTTGGCCATCGATTGACACCCATTTTATTCCAAGCTTGCGTTTAGCAACTCCCATTGCTCTATCTTCGTTGGGTCCAATGAAAGCTTTCGCTTGCAAACGGCCCTGGTAGCTTTCACCTGAGAGGCCCACAAATGAACAAATCCATAGTTCCCACACCACTGCGCATGCTCACAGGCTAGAGATAAATGCATTATGGGGCTTGAAACATCGGGAAAATACGTTGCAATGACCTCCATTTTGAAATTATAGCGGGAAAGGATATCGTTGAGCTATCGTTGAGCCTGAAAGTTTTGCGAGACGTGACCCAACAAAGTTTCCACTAGCCTAGGTTATGATATATTTACGTTTATTCATGATTCTACAGTATTATCGCACTCAAGTCATTGCATATATAGTATAAAAGATATGTAGTATAAAAAAATCCCACGATGCCATCTGAAATACAAGGCCTATAGGGGGTGAGGAATTCTGAATGCAGCACCGGATTGTAATAAGTCTCAAGGTAAGAGTAGGAGGGGGTGTTTTATTCTCATCCTCCCTCCTTCATGTAGCGTAGCCTAAGCTTCACTTCTGATTCAAAGTGAAGTACTCAGCTCCTGTTTCTATGAATGGACGCAGGATATTGAATCGAAATCTTTGTAAGTATACCCTGAAACCTGCACATAATAGGCTACATAAGGCGATATATATACACATTTCTACCCCTTCACCATATTTCAAACGTTAAATATGTGGATAAGGTTTTACAGCAGAATCCTATTACCGTAGTTCTTCTGTACTTTTCTTCCGAAAATGTCTAAATGGAGGAAGCCTACCTCTTAACTCGATTACAAGGTGTGAAAAGATGAACACCCCGACTGGAAGAACTAACAATGGATATTAAGAATTTGGGATCCCTTTTAATTATCCCGTTCATCTAATAATTAAAAAAGTATCGCAGGATGGTGTTCCTGAGGAGCCATTATGTTCCACGGCAAAAAGGCCTACCTATCTCCACGTCGGCTCTGTCATGAAAGAATATGACTCACTCTATTAAAATAATCTGTTCTCAGCAGATAGAAATCACACAGGATTATACAACCTTTAATAGGAGTTTTTTTAAATTAACTGGATAAGCGGGTATCTTCACTTATACCTTGTCATTCTCCAAGGACGGCTGTGAGAACAATTTAAAGTCTTGTCTTTCGGACTCTATCATCCGTTAACCAACATCAATAGCATACCTTTAAAAAATTACATCTCAGGAAATCATCTTTTCTCTCAGAGTTTGTATTCTCTCTGACTCATGGTTGTGTTAATGTTAGTAAGTCGGCTGATAGTTTATTTAGCTGTTTTTATTTTATTTTTTTGTTAAGCTTTATTATAGAGTGAGTCAGAGAGGAAGGTATGGGAGACAGAGGGAAGGACATGCAGCATAGGACCACGGGCAGGATTCAAACCCGGGGACGCTGCGTTCGGGACTGAGCCTATTGTACGGTAAACGCCAACAACTCCATCAACTAATCACCATTGGGTGATTAGCTGATGCCGTTGTTTAGGGACGTCAACGTGGGGAGAGAGGTGAACAGGCATCAGGAGGTCAGGCCGACGGGTCAACCCTGGTATGTTGTTCCCTGTTCAGAACCACAACAGGGCTGTTCATGCCGTCATCGGTACAGCGTGCGTGCTTCGTTCCAGGGGTATGGGGTTCACTCCACTGCCTCTGTTCGGCTCCTGTTCTTGTCAGTATTATTGATTGCGGAGTTGGTGGAGCCTCATTTACTGCAACGTTGCCCTGTTTGACTTTTATTGGGTTGCTTACATGCGCACACACTAGAGATGCGCGGTTGGCGGTTGCAACCGCGGACTCCGCGGTTAAACCGCGGATCGGGCGGGTGACGTGACAAAAAATAATATTTTAATTAAATTCGGGCGGTTGGCGGTTTAACCGACGAAATTCAAAAATATATACACATTGTTAAATGTCGTTACCTACTTCCAAGCACATTTTGAAATAATCCAATTCTCATCAGGCAGTAAATTGGCCTCTGTCTCTATCACACACACACACACACACACACACACACACACACACACACACACACACACACACACACACACACACACACACACACACACACACACACACACACACACACACACACACACACACTAACGGAAGCAAAGAAGTTTAAATTAAGTGACGATCCGTCCCATGTCGCGTCTCCACAAACCTGCAAGTTATGAGACAGCTGTCAGTATTGGACGAAGCTTTAACGTCTCGTAGATGAAACTGCCTGGGTTATTTTGTTTCGTATAAGTTATATTTTAAAACAGCCAGTCATTGTAGCCTACCACTCGTGGAATATGGAATTTCAAAGAGATGATGGAGTGATTTGACTCAGAAGTGACATCAGGCATTGGCAGCGCGAGATGTGCAGAACAAGTTAAACTTCTAGCTCAGTAACATCAACACCTAAGAAAGAAGGTAAGAAAAATAGTCGGAAAACTTTGATTTTCAAGGCAAGCAGGCAAGTGTTGGGCTTGTTACAGTAGCCTATATAGCCTTCAATGCGGTGAAATTTCGGAATTAATAGGCTCGAGTCGGCGTTTCCTTAAAAGGCTATCTTTCATTTTGCAAAAAAAACAACACAGTAGGCTATATTACCATATTAAAATGGTGTACCAAATTGCGTTTTATTACAATGATAAAAAAGTGTAGGCCCACTAGCCTATGGTGAGGTCAGGTTTGCCGATGTGCTTGGCTATTTTAAAGTTTCTCCCTGTGCATCGATCGGAGACGGACGTCACTTCACTGATAATATTCTGGGGATAGGCTACAACATAGCCAATTGGCTTTCATACTAGGGACTTTATCCTTTAAATATCTTTGCGGCATTGGATCAGTCTCCTTTCAAGAACAGGCAAGAACTTTCTAGCCTCGCGTCAGCAGCGCATATACCTAAAAACAACAGGCGGATGGCGGGCGGGTGCGGTTTTGAAAATTGGTCAAAAAAATTGTTGCGGATGGATGGCGGGCGGATCAAGCGTTTTGTGATGCGGTTGCGGATGAAATAATAGCCCATCCGCGCATCTCTAGCACACACACACCAAAGCAGACACTGAACAACTCTGACACTCGGCAGGGCAGTTGGGCGTTAGACAGCATGGAGGCATGTCATCAAGGAGTATGATGGGGTTAAACAGTACAAAGATAGGTCACTAAGGAGCAGAGAGGGGTTAGACAGTACAGAGACAGGTCAGTAAGGAGCTGGTAGGGGTTAAACAGTACAGAGACAGGTCAGTAAGGAGCTGGTAGGGGTTAAACAGTACAGAGACATGTCATTCAGGAGCAGTTAGGGGTTAGACAGTACAGAGACAGGTCATTAAGGAGCATTATATTCTCAAGTTCATCTAATCTAATCAGAGTAGGGGTTGGACAGTATATAGACAGGTCATTCAATATCAGGTAGGGGTTAGGCAGACTACAAATAATTACAGCTTCAGTAATTAGACTTAAGTAATTGCTTAATTGCTTTAACCAATTTCAAGAAATATAAGTCAATGATACTCTAGTAACACCCGGTCATATCCAGTGTTGCTGGAGAACACTTGACTTCCTCTATTAACTTGGTGAAGTTAATTTAAAGATACTGCAGCACTGACAATATTGCCAGGCATGTCGCCATTCTCTCTGTGTATGTTGTCGATTTAGGGTCATGAGTTTACATTAAAGTAATGGTGAATAGTACACTTAGGAGAGGCTTAAGAGGCTTAAGAGAGACTTAGTTTATTCCAGAGTGCTGGTGAGGCCCTGGGGCCCCACTAATTACTGCTAATTAGTTAATTAATGAATAGATTTATCGGTGGAAGGAGAGAACTAATTGGATTTAGTTAGCATCCAAAACACACATTTAGATATTTACACACATAGCTAGACACACACACAAACACACATACTGATTAATAAAGACACATACACACTCACAATTACACACACACACAGACTCAGATGTATATTCAGTCATACAAACACAACTTTAGAAACAGCTTACACACACATCCACTTATTCACATTGACAGAAAATGGAATGTCTGGGCCAAACATCTGTGGAAATTGTGTCTGCAATTTGTATAGACCATCACGCATTGCATGAACTCGTTATAACAAGGTTTTGAATAAAGGGAACCTTACAAATACCCAAGCTTTATTCTGGGGCTAGGCTGACAAAAACACACTTTGTTCAGTTTGGATCAAAATAACTTGGTGGGTATTCAGCATTTCGGTTTCACTTCTGCACAGTGTAGGCTGCTCAAAAACATGCACGATTTAGGCCCTCATAGTACGGCAGATAAAAGTACACACTCTAGTGCGTGTAGGATGTAGTACACAGGGTGAGATGCAGCAGTACTCTCAACTCAACCAGTACACTTACCTGAACCTCTCTGCCTCTCTTTGCCTCCTCCTTCTCCTCCACTCTTCGTCTCCTCCCTCTACTTTCCCTCTCTCCTTTCTCTTTGTCTCCTCCCTCTCCTATCTCCCCTCTCTTTCTGCCCCATCCTCTCCTCCAAAACCTCTTACCTAACCTGCGTCTCACCTCTTTCCAACTCTGCTCTCAGAGACTTTGAATCTCGACACTTAAATATAAATAAATATTATAAATAAATATTTTTTGCATCAGCATTTCTATATGGGTGTATATCAATGTAGTGTGTGTTTTAACTGCACTTGGCGCTTTTGAGGCGCTTAGGGTGTTTGAGGGTAAATTATTTGGGTCGACCATTTCCTGGTAATGAAATAACCTCCATTATATTTCATTACTTGCCTGCTACATTTCTGTTTGGAATCCCCCAGCCCTTATGGAAGAAATGTAATGTTTCAAGAAATATCATTACTATACATAGAAGATGTTAAGAAATATAAACATTATCTTATCTGCCCTATGACTGAAATTAGTGTGGAAAAACACACTCACCAAAGGTTCACACACACAAATATACATTACCGAAAGTCTGTCCCTACGTGGTGCGATGTAGTTGGAGCACGTTCCTAAGCTTTACCTGGGAGAGTGCAGTCTTACCAATCTAGGGGGTTAGATGAGGGGTACTCACCGCAGGTCCACAGCCACCGTAGGCGAACAGCCCTCTCCGTGACACGCCGCACCGCCACCTCGCCTCCAGGTGACCAGCCCGCTCTTTGAATGCCGTCTTTCCGTTTCCACCCATGTATTTATGGCCAAAAGTTCTCTCACAGCAGAGTCTTCAACCAAAACCTTGTGTCCTTTGTGTTAGACCTCCGAGTCTCACCTCCAGACACTCTCAACCCAGAGTCCCACTTCCTGGGACTCACCTGCCGCCTCAGGTGGTTCCATTTACCGCTAATGAGCACCTCAACACCGCCCCCTCTGGGTGATATCAGTACTGACCCTAACCATAAGCAACCTAGAGCTAAACCTATTCCTAATATCGTAACAATATAAAACTGTATAACCCTATATATATATATATATATATATATATATATATATATATATATATATATATTTAGGGCTTGGATGTTTTATATCACCAATATATAGTTGGATTGGGTTGTATGGCGGGAGCTAATTTGGCAGGGTGTCCTTTTACCATACTATACCAGTTTATATTACACAAATTATAGTTGTTCTGTCTATTATAGTTTTTAGAACCTCACCGATGCACACATCTCCTTGTTTGGGTGCCTTGAAACTCTCCATGTGAAGATTGCTTATTTTCACGAAGCTCACCTATTGGGCGTTCAAACGGTAGAAGAATCTATATTTACAGAACCTGTATTCACGGTTCACTCTGCTTTAGAGAAGAGACTTAATGTATGCAGGCATTTTAAAACCCTGGACGCTAACTTTTCCTGTTCTTGATTACCATGAGAGCCCTTAGTTGAGGAATATAGACGCATACATGGTCGTTTGTTGCCTATGGCCACAATTACATTTTCTGTGACATACAAGCATATTTCCTGTTCTTTATTCATGAACATGAAGATGTTACATAACAACCTCTGAAATAATTGGATTTTGGTTCCTGTGATAGCTATCCTCATTGCAAGGTACTTTGAAAAATCTCCTAATTTAAGAGCATACTAGACTCTTCTGAAGTCACCCCCTCATTAGTATGGTTTATAATTGAGACAATTGGATTAGATTCCACATACTGTCTTCAGAATTAAGTTGGTTATCTATTCCTTATACCTTATAAATATGCATCTTGTCACGATCATTGCACTCAACAACATAAATAATAAATTCAAACTCTAGCTACCTGTCAATCTGTTTAAAACGCACTCCTTTACAGCTCAATGGGATCAGAATTCAAGAGACAGCCAAGACTTGAACTGAAAAGCATGGCAGAAAACCATTCGTCATTCCACTCAAGTACAGTGATTGAAAATGCCCATTTTAATTGTCCCGTAAACAGCGTCACTTAGGACCTCTCTCACAGCAGGCGTCACTTCCTCGGGCCGTTCTGCTTGGCGCTGGGAACGACTAGGACGATGACACTGAAGAAGTGAATCGTTGGTATTTGAGGCTCGACGTTTATCTGCATTTCCGTCACACGTGAAACATGAATTAAATGAATTGATGATTTGTGTCAAATAAACAGGCCTCGTTGAAGTCAATGAGCTTCATCAGCTGTGTAACTATCAAATCTCTAGGGGTGACGCAACGAGTCACGTATATAACTTAATTCAATTATGAATAAAAAATAATAGTAACTTAATTTCAGTGGCCTGTACTGGCCTTCATTGTGTTGGTTGGTATTCCGTTTTTGCGACACTGAGTTTAACCGCACCAATGTCAATTTTCTTTAGACTCAAGCCTGCGAATAGAACTGTTTCATTACAATCGTGTCTTCGTCATTGTCATCATGACCGTTGTTCATGTCTTAGGACATGGCGATGGTAGCAGCCTACTAACGTTCTCACACACAGTCCTCTTATGCATAGAGGTAAACAACATTCGTAGACTAACCATCGTTATCGGTTCTATGTTTTGATCATTCATCGCGATGGAAGTCGGTGCTGCAAGCCAGTGTTTACTTATTATACGTTGCTTTTCATAACATGAAGGTGTGCAGTTTTAACAGAGCAGTTTCGTTTTGGATACCGACTTTCTCAAAAGAGCGACAGCCTATTTTAGTTATCAAAGAGGACAACAACCCAGAAGAACCGAACATCTCTAAAACAAGAATTGTTTAGAGAATGCACACCCATTCATCATGATCCCCGTGATCTGCAGACAGCCATTCGCTACACTCTTTGACACTTATATTAGAGAGTGAAACTTTATTATAATTGAATCCTCTAAATTCCATGGATATTCTGGGGAGAGGCCGGAGCATAACTTCAGAGAGAGGCTTAATCTTCAAGGTCACTTCGTGCTGTTTGGATTCTGTAATTGCAAAGGAAAGGTGCTACCGTGCTTCTTTTATCTCCGTTTGCATCGGGTGCACTGGAACATTCTTTATGAAAGGAGGGGAGAACAGACGACGACGAACACACGACGACGAACACACGACGACGAACACACGACGACAAACACACGACGACAAACACACAACGACGACACTTACTTTCATACAATCCTACTCATTTGGAACCTTGTCGATAAGTATGAGTGGACCGGACGGGATCAATTCTTGCATCCTATTCCTATCACAGTAACGACGAACAAAACAATTTGGGGGTTGTCAGAGTGCTATGATATGTAAATAAGATAATGGTCATGCATAAAATATAGGAAATATTGGAAGTATGCGTGCATATCACAGCACATTTCATGGTGTCCAAAGGGCATAAACTACCACATAGATGCATAAAGGGTAACAATCATGCAAATCATTTTGTGTGTCTGGGATTATGTGTGTGAAACAGTGGCGGCACCTTAGTGTGTGTGTGTGTGTGTGAGAGCGAGAGAATTTTTCTGATACAATAATTCTGAATCTCCCTATTTTCTCGATCTGGATTCCAGCATAAATAGGCCTGTTATTGATTTTCCTGATTTATTTTAATTAAACATTTTATTTATTCATTTCACTGCCTAAGTGCCGAGATTGTCGGGAATTCTCTAGTTTATTTGTTTTGTTTTGCATACATGCATATTTAATTTTATTATTGACATACTCTGTATAATGTCAACATGCCTGATTTATATTTTAATTATTTATATATATTTATGTGTTCATTATTTTACACACATAAATACACACCGTAATCTTGGCTCATTTATAAATTTGTTTAACAGGGAAGATGGACAGTCAGTAACTGTCCTAGGATTAACTCAAAGGCTACACTTCATCCACAGTAGCAGAGTCGCTTTGAATTTCACTCATAGCGACTTGCTACCGTGTTAGTTAGCGTGGCAATGGTTTCAAGGGGTCACAGCGGCCAAAGGGTCAGGGGTCGCTCCTACTACAACAAGTAAGGTTGAAAACTTAACAGTAGATGAAGGCTTCTATTACGGCATAATAAAATATAATATACTCTCCCTTTCTAAGTAGGTGCTGATTGGTTCCCTGCGGGATGTCACTTCCTGTTTAATTTGGTAAACGAACATCTTACATCATGCCCACCACTATTTAATATATGTGTGGGATGCAGGTTTATTTATACATGTTTGAGACTGAACGGAGACTGAACTCTAAAGTATGTCATCCAGTGGAGACCTTTGTAGTTTTTTTGTCGTCCAGTTGAGACATAAGAATTGGAAAGCGCTACGCTCTAAACTTTTGGCACAATGAGGAAACACATGAATAAATAAACAGGCCGTTGGTCAAGCGCTTTCAGCAAACCTTTATCAGTCGGATTTTGAATATTGAATGTTCATATGCTCTCTCTCTCTCTCTCTCTCTCTCTCTCTCTCTGTTCTTTGAAGCTTGTTCCTCTTTTCCATTCACTTTCGACGCCATTCAATTTCGGGTTTTCTCCCGACTCTGTTGATTTTCCTCCCCTCCCGACTCTCTCTCTCTCTCTCTTACTCTCTTCTCTCCCTTCCCTTCCTGTCCCCTACTTTCCCTATCCCTCTATCTCTATATCTCCCTTATACTTAGTCACAGAGTGAGACATATTTGTATAATTCTAGACCCCCCCCACCTCCCCACCCTTCATCCAAACCCTTATCTCATCATCTGCTGTCTGTCTTCGGGTCTCTTTCTCTCTCCATCATTCTCCCTCCCTCCCAATATCTTGGTCTATCTATCCCTCCCCTGTGCATCACCATCTCTTCTGACATTTTCTAATTACAGATGGAATAAGCCTGATGGACTTTAACTCCTATCTGTCATCGCTGCCTCCTACTCTCCAGCGCTCTCTCCCTACCCATCCCACCTGCCCTTATTGCGCTCTCTCTCTCTCTCTCTCTCTCTCTCTCCCCCTCTCTCTCTCTCTCTCTCTCTCTCTCTCTCTCTCTCTCTCTCTCTCTCTCTCTCTCTCTCTCTCTCTCTCTCTCTCTCTAGTACGGGTTGAGAATGAAACAGCCCATGTCAGTCACATGACAAAACAGAAAATATTTGGTCACATGGTTTCACAAAGCTTCATGCATGTCCTCCCACCTTGTTGGCCACCTTGGCTCCTTTGCGATGCGGTTTTCAATCATGCTGTTCGACACCCATGCTGCACAACTGAACTCAAATCGTTATTTTTTTTTAATATTCACTTATATGAATGTGATTTAAGCTGTTGCCGACGTGATTTGTTCATTAGTCCCGGAATAGTGGAATAGTAATGACTCCAAAAACACAAATTCAATTCTTGCCACAAAACTAGACGAAATACATGTTTACGCCGACAGAGATAAACAAGGACGCACGATCGCGCACGCACATACACCCAGACACACACAGAAACGCGCACACACACGCCCACACACACACGCACAAACATACACACACGCACACTCACAATCAGGGAACCCAAACAGTTCATTTTTAAAAAAGAAAGGCGTAGGGATGAGTGACTCGGTGGAAGCAGGAATAGACGGCCCGCTTATCTCTCGGTTCCAAGACGTATTCCGAGCCCCGCCAATGTTCCAGACTCCTGTCATTCCTCCCAGCATCTCTTCCAAGCTCAGAGGCTCCGTAATGCAAACCTCGCTGTGTAAACAGTCTCTATTCTGTCACACGACACCCACTACATAGTCTGATCCATTATTTGTGATCGTTTTTTATCTTCCCATGGATATTACCAAAAAATATAACACAGGGGTGTCTGCATTGGCCTAGCGGGATGCCGTCGCCATGGAAACGGGTTGATGGATGCCTCTATTGGCCACTGGGCGGGTCCAGAGACACGTGTGATGTCATAATCCTCTAATGTCTTATCACGACCAGTATGTGTTTTAAGAAAAAAAAAAAAGGTTGAAACATCTCTCTGTCTAACTATGTCAGTGTCTTTGTTTCTGTCTGCTTCTGTTGCTCCACATTTCTTTTGCTTCAGTCTTTGTTGTTCTGTGTTTCTCTGTCCCATCTAGTCTCTCTCTGTCCCATCTAGTCTCTCTCTGTACCATCTAGTCTCTCATTCTGTCTAGCCTAGTCTCTCTCTGTCTAACCCAGTCTCTCTCTCTGTCTACCCCAGTCTCTCTCTCTGTCTACCCAGCCTCTCTCTCTGTCTACCCAGCCTCTCTCTGTCGACCCTAGTCTCTCTCTCTGTCTACCCTAGTCTCTCTCTCTCTGTCTACCCTAGTCTCTCTCTCTGTCTAACCTATTCTCTCTCTGTCTGGCATAGTCTCTCTCTGTCTAAGCTAGTCTCTGTCTGTTAACCTGGTCCCTCTCTGTCTACTATAGCTTCTGTGTCTAAGCTAGTCTCTGTCTGTTAACCTGGTCCCTCTCTGTCTACTAAGGTTTCTGTGTCTAAGCTAGTCTCTGTCTGTTAACCTGGTCTCTCTCTGTCTACTATAGTTTCTGTGTCTAAGCTAGTCTCTGTCAGTTAACCTGGTCCCTCTCTGTCTACTAAGGTTTCTGTGTCTAAGCTAGTCTCTGTCTGTTAACCTGGTCTCTCTCTGTCTACTAAGGTTTCTGTGTCTAAGCTAGTCTCTGTCTGTTAACCTGGTCTCTCTCTGTCTACTAAGGTTTCTGTGTCTAAGCTAGTCTCTGTCTGTTAACCTGGTCTCTCTCTGTCTACTATAGTTTCTGTGTCTAAGCTAGTCTCTGTCTGTTAACCTGGTCTCTCTCTGTCTACTAAGGTTTCTGTGTCTAAGCTAGTCTCTGTCTGTTAACCTGGTCTCTCTCTGTCTACTAAGGTTTCTGTGTCTAAGCTAGTCTCTGTCTGTTAACCTGGTCTCTCTCTGTCTACTAAGGTTTCTGTGTCTAAGCTAGTCTCTGTCTGTTAACCTGGTCCCTCTCTGTCTACTAAGGTTTCTGTGTCTAAGCTAGTCTCTGTCTGTTAACCTGGTCTCTCTCTGTCTACTATAGTTTCTGTGTCTAAGCTAGTCTCTGTCAGTTAACCTGGTCCCTCTCTGTCTACTAAGGTTTCTGTGTCTAAGCTAGTCTCTGTCTGTTAACCTGGTCTCTCTCTGTCTACTAAGGTTTCTGTGTCTAAGCTAATCTCTGTCTGTTAACCTGGTCTCTCTCTGTCTACTAAGGTTTCTGTGTCTAAGCTAGTCTCTGTCTGTTAACCTGGTCTCTCTCTGTCTACTATAGTTTCTGTGTCTAAGCTAGTCTCTGTCTGTTAACCTGGTCTCTCTCTGTCTACTAAGGTTTCTGTGTCTAAGCTAGTCTCTGTCTGTTAACCTGGTCTCTCTCTGTCTACTAAGGTTTCTGTGTCTAAGCTAGTCTCTGTCTGTTAACCTGGTCTCTCTCTGTCTACTATAGTTTCTGTGTCTAAGCTAGTCTCTGTATGTCTACGTCTGTGGCTCAGCTAATCTCTCTCAGTCTAAGCTCTAAGTCTGTGTTTGTCTAACCTCTTCTCTGTCTCTCGCTCTAGCCTTGTCTTGTCTCCCTCTTATTCTCTCTCTCTCCCTCTATCCATCTCTTCTACCACCCCTACTCCTTAGTCGCGAGCCCCCCCTCATCTCCCCCATCACAGATCGGTGGCGTTGAGGTGCGTCGACGCCGTCTCCTGTGCTTCCGGAACCTTCCTCAGTGTTCCTCCTCCTCCTCCTCCTCCTCCTCCTCCTCCTCCTGCCCCTCCTCCTATGGGATGAACACTATCCAGTCTCCCGTTCCCCGCCTTCCCCCTCTCCCCCCGGCCGCTCTCCCCTCCTCCTCCTCCCCCTCCTCCTCCCCCTCCCCCTCCGGCCCCTCCCACCCGGCCCCTCCCCCGGCCCCGCCCCCCGGCGTGCCGACACTTGAACACGGCCAGGAAGGCGGAGCGGTAGTTGCGGTTCATCCAGCCGTAGAGCAGCGGGTTGGCGAAGGTGGAGCACATGGCGACCACGTGGAAGACGGTGTAGAGCAGGTGGAAGTCCCGCATGTCCAGCACGCTGCTGTCGATGTCCGTGGCCAGCTGGAAGGCGTGGAAGGGCAGCCAGCTCACGGCGAACACCACCACCATGGTCACCAGCATCTTGGTGGTCTTGCGGCGCCGCCGGTGGCGCTCCGAGCTGGCGGCGCCGGACGAGGCGGGGGCGGCGGCGGCGGCGGCGTCGGCGGGGCTGACGTGTGCGCGCAGCTTGGACCAGATGCGGGCGTAGGCGAAGGAGATGATGGCCAGCGGCAGGAAGTACTGCAGGATGAGCATGGAGATGCTGTAGACGCGACCGTCCGTGCTCTTGCCCGGCCACTTCTCTGTGCACACCTGGGGGTGGGGGGGGGGGGGGGGGGCTGTTAGTGTGTGTCTATGACTGTATACCCTCATAGTGTGTGTATTGCTGTGTGTATACGGATGTGTGCAGACTTGTTTAGTGTGTCTATAACTGGGTGTACATCATGTTTGTATACCTGTATAGTGTGTGTGTGTACCTGTATAGTGTGTGTGTGTACCTGTATAGTGTGTGTGTACCTGTATAGTGTGTGTACCTGTATAGTGTGTGTGTACCTGTATTGTGTGTGTGTGTGTGTACCTGTATTGTGTGTGTACCTGTATAGTGTGTGTACCTGTATTGTGTGTGTACCTGTATAGTGTGTGTACCTGTATAGTGTGTGTACCTGTATAGTGTGTGTGTGTACCTGTACTGTGTGTGTACCTGCATAGTGTGTGTGTACCTGTATAGTGTGTGTATAGTGTGTGTGTACCTGTATAGTGTGTGTGTACCTGTATAGTGTGTGTGTACCTGTATAGTGTGTGTGTACCTGTATAGTGTGTGTGTGTACCTGTATAGTGTGTGTATAGTGTGTGTGTGTACCTGTATAGTGTGTGTGTACCTGTATAGTGTGTGTGTACCTGTATAGTGTGTGTGTGTGTGTACCTGTATAGTGTGTGTGTACCTGTATAGTGTGTGTGTGTACCTGTATAGTGTGTGTGTGTACCTGTATAGTGTGTGTGTGAACCTGTATAGTGTGTGTGTGTACCTGTATACTGTGTGTGTACCTGTATAGTGTGTGTGTACCTGTATAGTGT